>NC_091991.1:183367116-183415008 GCF_044704955.1 Pristiophorus japonicus | reverse complement strand
CCCATTCTCTCACCCCCCATTCTCTCACCCCCCCCATTCTCTCACCCCCCCATTCTCTCACCCCCCCATTCTCTCACCCCCCCATTCTCTCACCCACCCCCCATTCTCTCACCCCCCCATTCTCTCACCCCCCCATTCTCTCACCCCCCCCATTCTCTCACCCCCCCCATTCTCTCACCCCCCCATTCTCTCACCCACCCCCCATTCTCTCACCCCCCCATTCTCTCACCCCCCCATTCTCTCACCCCCCCCCATTCTCTCACCCCCCCCATTCTCTCACCCCCCCATTCTCTCACTCCCCCCCATTCTCTCACTCCCCCCATTCTCTCACCCACCCCCCATTCTCTCACCCCCCATTCTCTCACCCCCCCATTCTCTCACCCCCCATTCTCTGACCCCCCATTCTCTCACCCCCCCATTCTCTCACCCACCCCCCATTCTCTCACCCCCCATTCTCTCACCCCCCCATTCTCTCACTCCCCCCCATTCTCTCACCCCCCATTCTCTCACCCCCCATTCTCTCACCCCCCCCCCATTCTCTCACCCCCCATTCTCTCACCCCCCATTCTCTCACCCCCCATTCTCTCACCCCCCCATTCTCTCACCCCCCATTCTCTCACCCCCCCATTCTCTCACCCCCCCATTCTCTCACCCCCCATTCTCTCACCCCCCCATTCTCTCACCCCCCCATTCTCTCACCCCCCCATTCTCTCACCCCCCATTCTCTCACCCACCCCCCATTCTCTCACCCCCCATTCTCTCACCCACCCCCCATTCTCTCACCCCCCATTCTCTCACCCCCCATTCTCTCACCCCCCATTCTCTCACCCCCCATTCTCTCACCCCCCATTCTCTCACCCCCCATTCTCTCACCCCCCCATTCTCTCACTCCCCCCATTCTCTCACCCACCCCCCATTCTCTCACCCCCCATTCTCTCACCCACCCCCCATTCTCTCACCCCCCATTCTCTCACCCCCCATTCTCTCACCCCCCCATTCTCTCACCCACCCCCCATTCTCTCACCCCCCATTCTCTCACCCCCCATTCTCTCACCCCCCATTCTCTCACCCCCCATTCTCTCACCCCCCATTCTCTCACCCCCCCATTCTCTCACCCCCCATTCTCTCACCCCCCATTCTCTCACCCCCCCATTCTCTCACCCACCCCCCATTCTCTCACCCCCCATTCTCTCACCCCCCCATTCTCTCACCCACCCCCCCATTCTCTCACCCCCCATTCTCTCACCCCCCATTCTCTCACCCCCCCCCATTCTCTCACCCCCCATTCTCTCACCCCCCATTCTCTCACCCCCCATTCTCTCACCCCCCCCATTCTCTCACCCCCCCATTCTCTCACCCCCCCCATTCTCTCACCCCCCCATTCTCTCACCCACCCCCCATTCTCTCACCCCCCCATTCTCTCACCCCCCCCATTCTCTCACCCCCCCCATTCTCTCACCCCCCCCATTCTCTCACCCCCCCATTCTCTCACCCCTCACCCCCCATTCTCTCACCCCCCCATTCTCTCACCCCCCCATTCTCTCACCCCCCCCATTCTCTCACCCCCCCATTCTCTCACCCCCCCCATTCTCTCACTCCACCTCGGCCCCATGCCAGGCGCCACTTTAACAGCAGCAGCTGTCGCTCGGCCTATTGGAGCCTGGACAGTGAGGGCTGGCGCGCTATTGGGCAGAAGCCTGATCACCAGCCAAGCCTCACCCTGTTCTCACCTGGACACTACACGTGTCCCTCCCCCAGCGGCCACTGAATGGTGATCAGGAGCGGGAATCCTGGCAGCATTGTCCGCTGTAGCACCCAGCGATTGCTCCCATATTCTGTGGACGTTCATTTGTTGGGTGTCTAAACACCTGTTAAAGAGGAGGGGGCCGATATTCAGGTCCCCAGAAAGGCCCGTTACCGCCAGAGAGCAGCGCACAGGCAGCAAAGCTGAGCGGCGCCAAGCTCCGGTCCAATGACGTACACGATCGATATTCAGCTCGATCGCCAGTTCCACACTGCCACTGCCCACCGTCCTGCGTGGGTCATCAAAGGGTGCTCCGCTGCACTGTCGGAGGAGCAGTTCTGAGGGAGCATCGCACTGTCGGAGGAGCAGTTCTGAGGGGGCGTCGCACTGTCGGAGGGGCAGTACTGAGGGAGCGCCGCACTGTCGGAGGGGCAGTACTGAGGGAGCGCCGCACTGTCGAAGGAGCAGTACTGAGGGAGCGCCGCACTGTCGGAGGGGCAGTACTGAGGGAGCGCCGCACTGTCGAAGGAGCAGTTCTGAGGGACTGCCATACTGTCGGAGGGGCAGTTCTGAGGGAGCGTCGCACTGTCAGAGGGACGGTACTGAGGGAGCACCAAACTATTGAAGGGGCAGTACTGACGGAGCGCTGCACTGCTGTATTTTGTGCCTTGAGGTTGAGACATTTAACCGAGGCGCTGTCTGCCCTCAGTTCCCTTGGCACTATTCCAAAGAAGAACAGATAACTTCTCCCTTGGGTCTTGGCCAATTTTTCATTCAACCAATTTCACTAAAGCAAATTATCTGGTCATTTTTCTCAGTACTGTTTGTGGGAGCTTGTTGTGTGAAAATTGGCAGGCGTGTTTCCTACATTATAACCGTGAACGCACATCAAAAAGTACTTCATTGGCTGTGAAGCGCTTTGGGAGGTCCTAAGCTCAGGAAAGTGGGGTATAAATGCTACAGAAAGCCTTCCTTTCTCTGATGCTGTGTTCTCGAGACCAGCCTGGTTCCCCTCCGTGTTACCCGCGAGTACCGAGCTCAATTAGCGGGCCTGACTGTGTGAGCACAGCCAGGCCGAGGGCCTGAAATCTGCCTGTGTGTGTTCCAGTCCCACACCAGGATCCCTTCATTGCAGCCTGCAACTGTTTTGCTGCAGCCAATCTCCTCTCTCAGGTTCCAGCTCGTCACAACACATCTCCCCCTGCTACTCAGTCGGGGCCTGGGTAGAGATCGAGGATAAAACGTACTGCAGGAGCCCCTTCAGTCACCTTATTATAATCGCCACATGCTCATTATGCTCTGCAGTGAAGTGTGAACAAATGCAGGGTTTGTTTACAATGAGTCAGGTTACAGGACCAGGCACTGACGCTGTTCCGTTGCTCCAAGCGTTTCGCAGTAACCTCCCTCGGTACGGTGCATGACTGTAGCAGCTGTTTGCAGCGCTAACACAAAACTGCTCAGCTGTGGCCCGGACCCAAGGCTTGGCATTGTCGGTGTGTGGTGTGAAGCCCCAAGTGGCGGCTCTGCGTCGCGGTGCGCAAGGCCGTGACTGCGTGTCAGGAGGAGCCGAGGGAGACCCGCCCCTGTACAGCGTGTGTCACCGGCGCAGGGCCAGGTATGTCCCGCCGCACACAGACACCGCCAGCAAGGAGCGGGGGCATTGCCCTGACGCTTAGTGACCCTGACACTCCGCGGGGGCATTGCCCTGACGCTTAGCGACCCTGACACTCCGCGGGGGCCCTTCCCACCCACCTGCCCGCCCTCCAATTACACCAGCTCTCCGCCATTTTATTGCTGGTGGGAGGGGATGCAGGGTGTAATGTGTGTACCTGGGTGTGTGCTCACCGGTTTGTCGAGCTGCTGTTGCAGCCCGACTGCCTGCCTCTCTTCCGCGGTTACATCCGGGCCAGGGTGTCCCTGGAGATGGAGCACGCGGTGTCCACCGGTACGCTCGCGGCCCTCCGCGAGAGGTGGGCACCAGAGGGACTGGAGTGCATCATCACCCCCGGCAACCAAATTCGAATTTGTTCCATTTACTGTTAAAAGTTTCATTTGTTTAATCTGTCGGTTTTGGTGCCCCCCCACCCTTTAATCATGGAGCACTTCATTTACATTTGATTTACAGGTGCAACTAAAATAGTTGTAGAGCTGTTGCATTGGGAGTGGCTTAGCCAGTCACGTGATGTTCACACGACTCAATAAAACCCCAGCCAGTTGGGTTCGGGGGATCCACGATGAGGGAGGTGGTTGTGAGCCTGGTGGAGGAACTGGTAATGTGTCGTGTGATTGTTAAACCTTTGCTGATAAACCAACTCGTTCTCAATAGCGATATGTTGCTGGAAACCAAGAAGCAAATACATTGTCGAGGGGTTGGCACTGATCTTCCGCCAGAGGTAGGCCGGAACAACCCGCCCAGAATTTCACGGCCAGCAAGGCCAGCTGAGCCTTGCTGCCTGGGAAGGTCCCAGGCACAGCCCGACTCAGCCCTTGGGTTCGAGAAGGCAAATTCAGCCTGGGCTCTCTGCCGCTGAGCGCTCTCGCCATGGTCCGTCTGCCCGCGGACACTCGCTGTCGCTAAGGGTGCGTTACGGACTGCTCCTCGAACGGAAGCTGCACTTCCTGGAGACGAGTGGAGCGTGTGAGAAACTGCAGGCACCTTGTTGGGGGTATCTGTTACTGTATGTGCCAGTATTTTAGCACCTGTGTGTCAGATACTGTTGTACGTGAGCCCCAGTTCCAAATCAATCAAAATGAGCTGTTCTTTAAAAAAAAATCATTCTCGGGGGTGGTGGGCATTGCTGGCAAGGGCAGCATTTATTGTGCCTCCCTGGTTGGCATGGAGACGATGGCTGTGGGTCTTCTACGACCGACGTGGTCCGCGTGCTGGAGGTGCTCGCACCGTGCTGTCGGCCAGCAGCCAACTGGTCCATCCAGTTTGATTCTCGATATCCTTTGTAGTGGTCCTGATGCGAATGAGTGTCTCGCTCGGAAGCTTCAGAGGGAAACCACATGGGTGTGGGACTGGAGTCATGTGTAGGCCCAGGTCGGGTAAGGACGGCAGGTTTCCTTACCTGAAGGACATCAGCGAACCAGATGGGGTTTTACGACAATCCAACAGCTTCCGCTCCGACCAGCTTTTTATATCCAGATGGTTTCAAACTGAATTCAAATGCTATAACCGCCACTGTAGGATGTGAACTCGCGTTCCCTGGACTATTAGCCATCTTCCAACGCCTTCTGTACCTAATTTTTAACCCTTTCTGCAGCATGGCAGAATTACAGAAGCCAACGGCAACCAAGTATCAGACAAAATACTTGACTTTTGCCTCATCCACGTCGGAGCGTGAATGGAGTGTGTGGTGTGTCGGTGGTGCAGAGGGCACACGGCACTGCCACGCATGACAGACTGAACCAACGCAGGCAATGCCATGCCCGCTAGATAGCCCAGGCGCTGATCCACCAGCAAGCTGACAGGGAACAAGAGAAAATGAGCTTCTGCGATAAAACCACTGTGGGAGCTGTATCTTAACAGCATCCTCACTGGAAAGCCCTGCACCCAGTATTTGTCGAGTGCGTAAGACCTCCCTCACGCTGTGGAGTGCTAACCTGACACCGAAGCCTAAAGACGCAATTACACACTCAGAATTTTGCTTTCTGTCTTTTTTGATTCAACATAAGATCACAAGAAATAGGAACAGGAGTCGGCCATACGGCCCCTCGAGCCTGCTCTACCATTCAATACGATCATGGCTGATCTGATCATGGACTCAGCTCCACTTCCCCGCCCGCTCCCCATAACCCTTCACTCCCTTATCGCTCAAAAATCTGTTTATCTCCGCCTTAAATATATCCAATGACCCAGCCTCCACAGCTCTCTGGGGCAGAGAATTCCACAGATTTACAACCCTCGGAGAAGGAATTTCTCCTCATCTCAGTTTTAAATGGGCGGCCCCTTATTCTGAGACTATGTCCCCTAGTTTTAGTTTCCCCTATGAGTGGAAACTGCATCCACCTTGTCAAGCCCCCTCATTATCTTATATGTTTCAATAAGATCACCTCTCATTCTTCTAAACTCCAATGAGTAGAGGCCCAACCTACTCAACCTATCCTCATAAATCAACCCCCTCATCTCCGGAATCAACCGAGTGAACCTTCTCTGAACAGCCTCCAATGCAAGTATATCCCTCCTTAAATACGGAGACCATAACTGTACGCAGTACTCCAGGTGTGGCCTCACCAATACCCTGTACAGTTGGAGCAGGACTTCTCTGCTTTTATACTCTATCCCCCTTGTAATAAAGGCCAACATTCCATTGGCCTTCCTGATCACTTGCTGTACCTGCATACTAACTTTGTGTTTCATACACAAGGATCCCCAGGTCCCTCTGTACTGCAGCACTTTGCAATTTTTCTCCATTTAAAATATAATTTGCTTTTTTATTATTTCTGCCAAAGTGGATAACCTCACATTTTCCCACATTATACTCCATCTGCCAAATTTTTGCCCACTCACTTAGCCTGTCTATATCCCTTAGCAGATTTTTTTCTATCCTCACAATTTGCTTTCCCATCCATCTTTGTATCATCAGCAAACTTGGCTCCATTACACTCGGTCCCTTCATCCAAGTCATTAATATAGACTGTAAATAGTTGAGAACCCTGCACTGATCCCTGAGGCACGCCAGTAGTTACTGTCTGCCAACCAGAAAATGACCCATTTATCCCGACCCCTTTAAGAGCTGCTACGCTGCAGGTTGCCCCGTGCTGCTTGCTGCACCCACACGGATTTTATTCGGATTATTTAAATGAGTCGACGCCACAGAATCCGGGGCAGTGTGCTGGCCACTCACGTACCACGGTGGGTGCTACTGAGCACCACTGCTTGGCTCGTTCCCATCGCAGTCCTGTGGATTATCTTGCGCTCGGTAATTCCGTAAATATCAGAGCAGACGGAAGTTGCCATTCCTGCCTTGTTTACTTTCCCGATGTAATAGAGTCAATGCAGCTAATTTGTTAAAGTAAATGATATATCAATAGCAAATCGTAAAAGTCCCCTGTAATTGTATCATCGTGAATGTTAATAAATCGTTGTGGGTTTTACACTTAGCAAATGTATTTCTCAAATGTATTGGAATCCATCTGACAGTTCCCTGTCAATCACTCTCAACACATGATAGCTCTGAGAGTCCAGGGACCACAATCCCCAAGGGGCCTGGATAGTGGCCTTCGAGCGCATTCACTGCCCTTCTCAATATCATCGTCATCACAGGCAGTCCCTCGGAATCGAGGAAGACTTGCTTCCATTCTAAAAGTGAGTTCTCAGGTGACTGAACAGTCCAATACAGGAATTACAGTCTTTGTCACAGGTGGGACAGACAGTGGTTGAGGGAAGGGGAGGGTGGGACTGGTTTGCCGCATGCTCCTTCCACTGCCTGCGCTTGGTTTCTGCACGCTCTCGGCGATGAGACTCGAGGTGCTCAGCGCCCTCCCGGATGCACTTCCTCCACTTAGGGCAGTCTTTGATCAGGGACTCCCAGGTGTCAGTGGGGATGTTGCACTTTATCAGGGAGGCTTTGAGGGTGTCCTTGTAACGTTTCCTCTGCCCACCTGGGGCTCGCTTGCCGTGTAGGAGTTCCGAGTAGTGCGCTTGCTTTGGGAGTCTCGTGTCTGGCATGCGAACAATGTGGCCCGTCCAGCGGAGCTGATCGAGTGTGGTCAGTGCTTCGATGCTGGGGATGTTGGTCTGGTCGAGGACGCTAAGGTTGGTGCGTCTGTCCTCCCAGGGGATTTGCAGGGTTTTGCAGAGACATCGCTGGTGGTACTTCTCCAGTGTCTTGAGGTGTCTGCTGTACATGGTCCATGACCCTGAGCCATACAGGAAGGCGGGTCAGCGTAGGGTCGCTAACCTCCTGCGATGAGCAGGTGCCAGTGCCACTCGAGAAGCTGCTGGAAACGACCGAGCACCCAGGGCTGCAGCTCCGGCCCAGCCCCCCCGCCATCGTAAGGCTAGAACAGGAGAGAGAGGCGGGGAGGTGTCGGGAGGGAATTCCAGAGCTTGGGGCCCAGGCAGCTGAAGGCACGGCCACCAATGGTGGGGTAAAGGAAATGGGGGATGTGTCTAAGGCCAGAGGTGGAGGAACACAGAGATGCTGGAGGGTTGTGGGGCTGGAGATGGAGAGAGAGATGGAATAAATCAAGGAAGGACACAGTTGGATACTGTGAACCATGAAGGTTGCTGCGGCTTCAGACAGGATTCGGCACAGAGTCACTGGGTTGCTGCCTGGTGTCGGGACAAGGAAACGCAGAGAACACGGAACGATGGGGCCTCATTCCATTCGAGATGTGTCAGAGTCGCTACAATCAGAGTGTTGCGGTGATTGAGGGATCAAGAGGAAGGGGACATGGATATAAGATTAACTGTAATTGGGCGGGGAGCAGGAGAGACGTGTTCACACAGAGGATGGTGAGGCGAGAAAGTGAGATGGGATCGATAATGGACGGGCGATGCGGTTATCGCCCGTGCAGCGCTGAGTCAAATGTAACACCTCAGTGTTACATCACACGGCACACTTCCCCTCCGAGCCAGCAAAACCCTTTCATTTGTCGGTCCGGTTGACTGGAAAAGGAGAAAATATTCCCTCGGCTTTCCCTCAGAGCGCTTGCTCCATTTTATTCTCAAGCTGTTGATGTTCAATGTTCCACCCTGCCCCTAGTGTCAGCCGTGGCTCAGTGGGCAGCACCCTCGCCTTTGAGTCAGAGAGTTGTGGGTTCAAGTCCCACTCCAGGGGCCTGAGTACATAATCTAGGCTGACACTCCCAGTGCAGTACTGAGGGAGTGCCGCACTGTCGGAAGGGCAATTCTGAGAGAGCACTGCACTGTTGGAGGAGCGGTACTGAGGGAGCGCTGCACTGTCGGAGGGGCAGTACTGAGGGAGTGCCGCACTGTCGGAGGGGCAGTACTGAGGGAGTGCCGCACTGTCGGAGGGGCAGTACTGAGGGAGCACTGCACTGTTGGAGGGGCAGTACTGAGGGAGCACTGCACTGTTGGAGGGGCAGTACTGAGGGAGCACTGCACTGTTGGAGGGGCAGTACTGAGGGAGCACCGCACTGTCGGAGGGGCAGTACTGAGGGAGTGCCGCACTGTTGGAGGGGCAGTACTGAGGGAGCACTGCACTGTTGGAGGGGCAGTACTGAGGGAGTGCCGCACTGTCGGAGGGGCAGTACTGAGGGAGCACTGCACTGTTGGAGGGGCAGTCTTTCGGATGAGACGTTAAACCGAAGCTGCATCTGCTCTCTCAGATGGATGTAAACGATCCCGTGGCACTATTTCAAAGAAGAGCAGGGGAGTTATCCCCGGTGTCCTGGGGCCAATATTTATCGCTCAATCAACATACCATAAATAACCAGATTATCTGGTCATTATCACATTGCTGTTTGTGGGAGCTTGCTGTGCGCAAATTGGCATTTCCAACATTACAACAGTGACTACCCTCCAAAAGTACTTCATTGGCTGTAAAGTGTTTTGAGACATACGGTGGTCATGAAAGGTGCTATATAAATGCAAGTCTTTCTTATTTTCTACCCACCATAGCTTGTTGTATAGTGTACCAGTACACAGTGTGGTGCTCTGGGCAGTGTACACTGTGCTGTGTACACTGGACTGTGTGCTGTGTACATTGGGCTGTGTGCTGTTGTACACTGGGCTGTGTACACTGGGCTGGGTGCTGTGTGGTGCTCGGTGCTGTGTACACCGGGCTGTGTGATGTGTACACTGGGCTGGGTGCTGCGTGGTGCTGGGTGTTGTGTACACTGGGCTGTGTGCTGTGTACACTGGGCTGGGTGCTGTGCACACCAGGTTGTGTACACTGGGCTGGGTGCTGTGTGGTGCTGGGTGCTGTGTACACTGGGTTGTATGCTGTGTACACTGGGCTGTGTGCTGAATACACTGGGTTGTGTACACTGGGCTGGGTGCTGTGTGGTGCTGTGTGCTGTGTACACTGGGCTGTATGCTGTGTACACTGGGCTGGGTGTTGTGCACACTGGGCTGTGTACACTGGACTATGTGCTGTTGTACACTGGATTGGGTGCTGTTGTACACTGGGCTGTGTACACTGGGCTGCGTGCGGTGTACACTGGGCTGTATGCTGTGTACACTGGGCTGGGTGCTGTGTGGTGCTGGGTGCTGTGTACACTGGGTTGTATGCTGTGTACACTGGGCTGTGTGCTGTGTACACTGGGTTGTGTACACTGGGCTGGGTATTGTGTGGTGCTGCGTGCTGTGTACACTGGGTTGTATGCTGTGTACACTGGGCTGGGTGTTGTGCACACTGGGCTGTGTACACTGGACTGGGTGCTGTTGTACACTGGGTTGGGTGCTGTGTACACTGGGCTGTGTGCTGTTGTAGACTGGGCTGGGTGCTGTTGTACACTGGGCTGTGTACACTGGGCTGGGTGCTGTTGTACACTGGGCTGTATGTTGTGTACACTGGGCTGGGTGCTGTGTGGTGCTGGGTGCTGTGTACAGCGGAGAGTGTACAATGCACAGAGGACAGTGTACAGCTCTGTATTTGAACATGGGACACTATTTGTACTGCATCGCTCCAGTTGTCAGCTCGGGACGCAAGAGGGTTAATTAATGTAAATACCGGCGAAGAAAAGAGACAACAAAATGTATTTGGCAAATTCTCTCTGAACTTGTGAAGAGAAGATAGATTGGGCACTTAAGAGAATGGTTAAATGACATATGTAGTGACAATCTGACAGAGAGCAGGCTGCAGAAATACATCATTCACAGTCGAGCGAAAGGTCACTCTCCCAGGGACACTGCCGGGACACTGAGCTGTGCAGATACCTAATTAGAAACTCATACAACTGGGACACCTCTTCCACCTCTCAGTGTGCTGATGTGCTCGGTGCCCAGCTCCGCTGTCTCAGGGAAGTGTCTCAAAATTAATTTCCACAGTGCAGTCACATCTCCCACACCCCTTGCAGAATCCTCCAGCTTGATACACGCATAATCACTTCAAATCAGCGGGGCGGGATTTTAAAACCAAGCTCACAGTTAGATGAATTTCCCTGGCTTAGTCAGAAAAATCTCGTCCCTCCTTTTCCCATTTTTCGTTGTCAGTAAATGTTTTGAAGCTTTTTAATCTTGCGTTAGTGGGTAGCACTCTCACCACTGAGTCAGAAGGTTGTGGGTTCAAGTAAGAGTGAGAGAGGAAGTATTAAGGGGTTTAGCATCTTTGAAAGTGGATAAATCCCCAGGCCCGGATGAAATGTACCCCAGGCTGTTAAGAGAAGCAAAAGAGGAAATGGCAGAGGCTTTGACCATCATTTTCTAATCCTCTCTGGCTACAGGTACCGTGCCAGAGGACTGGAGGACTGCTAATGTTGTACTTTTGTTTAAAAAGGGAGAAAGGGATAGACCGAGTAATTACAGGCCAGTCAACCTAACCTCGCTGGTGGGAAAATTATTGCAAAAAATCCTGAAGGACAGGAGAAATCTTCATTTGTAAAGACATGGATTAATCAAGGACAGTCAGCACAGATTTGTTAAGGGAAGGTCGTGTCTGACTAACTTGATTGAATTTTTTGAGGAGGTAACCAGGAGGTCGATGAGGGCAGTGTGTATGATGTAGCGTGTATGGATTTTAGCAAAGCTTTTGATAAGGTCACAAATGGCAGACTGATCACGAAAGTAAAAGCCCATGGGATCCAGGGCAAAGTGGCAAGTTGGATCCAAAATTGGTTCAGAGGCAGGAAGCAAAGGGTAATGGTTGATGGGTGTTTGTGACTGGAAGGATGTTTCCAGTTGGGGTTCCACAGGGCTCAGTACTGGGTCCCTTTGCTTTTTTTGGTATATATCAATGATCTAGACTTGAGTGTAGGGGGTATGATTAAGAAGTTTGCAGATGATACAAACATTGGCCGTGTGGTTGATAATGAAGAAAGCTGTAGACTGCAGGAAGAAATCAATGAACTGGTCAGGTGGGCAGAACAGGGGCAAATGGAATTCAATCCGGAGAAGTGTGAGGTTATGCATTGGGGAGGGCTAACAAGGCAAGGGAATACACATTAAATGGTAGGACACTGAGAAGTGTAGAGGGACAAAGGGACCTGGGAGTGCAGGTCCACAGATCCCTGAAGGTAGCAGGCCAGGTAGATAAGGTGGTGAAGAAGGCATACAGAATACTTGCCTTCATAAATGGAGGCATGGAATACAAGAGCAGGGAGGTTATGCTTGAACTGGTTAGGCCGCAGTTGGAGTACTGTGTGCAGTTCTGGTCACCACATTACAGGAAAGATGTGATTGCACTGGAGAGGGTACAGAGGAGATTTACAAGAATGTTGTCTGGACTGGAGAATTTTGGCTATGAGGAAAGATTGGAGATGCTGGGTCTGTTTTCTTTGGAGCAGAGGAGACTGAGGGGAGACCTGATTGAGGTGTATAAAATTATGAGGGGCCTGGATAGAGTGGATAGGAAGGGCCTGTTTCCCTTGGCAGAGGGGTCAACAACCAGGGGGCATAGATTTAAAGTAATTGGGGTGAGGTTTAGAGGGGATTTGAGGGGAAATGTCTTCACCCAGAGGGTGGTGGGGGTCTGGAACTCACTGCCTGAAAGGGTGGTAGAGGCAGAAACCCTCACCACATTTAAACAGTGCTTGGATGTGCACCTGAAGTGCCGTAACCTGCAGGGCTACGGACCCAGAGCGGGAAAGTGGGATTAGGCTGGGTAGCTCTTGGTCGGTCGGCACAGACACGATGGGCCGAAATGGCCTCCTTCCGTGCTGTAAACGTGTATGATTATATGGGTGTATGATAGCGTGTACATGGGCTGTGGGAGGACTGGGGTTTGATGGATGAATGGTTTTTGGTTGTTCAAAGCTGCCTTACCTTTCCAGATCCATCTCCAGGTGTGCACGGCAACAAGGCAGAATATTGCCACTGGAGTTTCTTGTAGAACTAAAAACCTGCATCCAATCACTGTTAAGCTCTTGTGTGTCATGAATAATTTAATCTAATTAGAACCAATTGTGCTGAGGGAAATGCATTAATATGAGGAAAATTACCTGGAACTCAGAAATATTAAGTTATACATCTTTCACACTCGGTGGGTGGCCCGATGTAGGAGCTAGGGGTCAGATAGCAGAGAATTATGCTACTTGAAGGCAATTTGCATATGCAGGTTCACAAATGAAGTCAGAGGTGACATATCTCATCAGTTTGACACTCGAGGCGTATATTAGATATGCTACCGTGGATTATGTATTAATATGAGTTATCCTAATTGGGTTAATCTGAAAATAACAAGGTGACTGGAACTCAGGAACTCACCCAAATGGAATGAACAGGTTAGATTAATAATACAATTATAGGTAATTCCATCAGCTAGTCTCACCACATCACTTTTCTATGCAAAGTACTACTGAACATGGTTTCCTGGTGTTTATCTTTCCTTTCCCTTTTGATGACATTCTGTTAGATTTTACTCAGCAACTGCAGTATGTCCAGCTGGTGTGAGTGAGACCCATTCTTTACTGTTACCCAGTGCTCCGTGCTGATCCAGGGACCCTCGAGAGCTGTGTGTCTGTACTTCATCCCCTGGGAGGACAGATGCACCAACATCAGCGTCCTCGACCAGGCCAACATCCCCAGCATCAAAGCATTGACCACACTCGACCAGCTCCGCTGGGCAGGCCACATTGTCCGCATGCCCGACTCCCAAAGCAAGCGCTCTACTCGGAACTCCTACACGGCAAGCAAGCCCCAGGTGGGCAGAGGAAACGTTTCAAGGACACCCTTAAAGCCTCCCTGATAAAATGCAACATCCCCATTGACACCTGGGAGTCCCTGGCCCAAGACTGCCCTAAGTGGAGGAAGTGCATCCGGGAGGGTGCTGAGCACCTCGAGTCTCATCACCGAGAGCATGCAGAAATCAAACGCGGGCTGCGGAAGGAGCGTGCGGTAAACCAGTCCCACCCTCCCTTTCCCTCAACCACTGTCTGTCCCACCTGTGACAGAGACTGTGATTCCCGTATTGGACTGTTCAGTCACCTGAGAACTCACTTTTAGAGTGGAAGCAAGTCTTCCTCGATTCCGAGGGACTGCCGATGATGATGTCTGCACTTGGACATATTCGTTTTATTTATTCATTCCTGGGATGTGGGCATCGCTGGCAAGGCCGGCATTTATTGCCCATCCCTAATTGCCCCTTGAGAAGGTGGTGGTGAGCCGCCTTCTTGAACCGCTGCAGTCCGTGTGGTGAAGGTGCTCCCACAGTGCTGTTAGGGAGGGAGTTCCAGGATTGTGACCCAGCGACGATGAAGGAACGGCCGATATATTTCCCAGTCGGGATGGTGTGTGACTGGGAGGGGAACGTGGAGGTGGTGGTGTTCCCATGCACCTGTTGCCCTTGTCCTTCTAGGTGGTAGAGGTCGCGGGTTTGGGAGGTGCTGCTGAAGAAGCCTTGGCGAGTTGCTGCAGTGCATCTTGTAGATGGTACACACTGCAGCCACGGTGCGCCGGTGGTGGAAGTTTGGTATAATTAGATGGCTTGCTGGGCCATTTAAGAGGACAGTTAATGACCAACCACATTACTGTGGGCCTGGAGTCACATATAGACCGGGTAAGGACGGTAGATTTCCTTCCGTAAAGGACATTGGTGAACCCGATGGTTTTTACAACAATCTGTTGGTTTCATGGTCACCATTGCTGATACTGGCTTTTTATTCCAGGTTTAATTCATTAACTGAGTTTAAATTCCCCTCCGCTGCCGTGTGGGATTTGAACCCATGACTCGGGATCATCAGTTCAGGCTTCTGGATTGCTGGTCCCGTAACATAACCGCTGTGCTACTGTACCCATGATATCGGACTGTTTCCGTGGATTGATCATTCGTTTAGTTGCTGTGGTCGGTCTATTCACATCGGCACTGGTTAGCTTTAATTCCTGCAAAATTATCAATCGGTTGTCATGTTGCACCAAGCGGGCAGAATGATTTGGAGTTGGTAAGGATTTTTACCGTAACGCAGCTGGATCAAGGGGTATGAAGAGAAAGCAGGAAAGGGGAATGATCAGCCATGATCTTATTGAATGGCGGTGCAGGCTCGAAGGGCCGAATGGCCTACTCCTGCACCTATTTTCTATGTTTCTATGTAAACGACAGTCAGAAGCCCCCAAGGACAGCCGATGGCCCTTGCTTCACCGTGCTGCAAAAGGCGTTATATAAATATAAGTTGTTGTTGTTGCTTGGCTGTGATGTTGGAGCGCACGGCTCATTCAGCACCGGCAGCCTCTGCACCCGTGGAACGGGAGGGAGAAGCCTGACCCCATTTGACACAGTTCCCGGGCTTTGAGCAGGATATTCTCTCGGGCTCAGCATTGCTGATCTCTCCCCGAGGGGCCTTGCGACCCCGATGGTCCGGAGTCTGCCTTTCTCTGCTCAAAGTGCGATGAAATGACAGTGTGACCCAGCAACTGTAACTGAAGACCATTGTTCCACCAACTGGCTATTGCCATAAGTCATTCTCCCCTCTTTGCAGGTGAGGGATTGAAAGTCATTGTATTGAGATGACGCACAATGCTGGTTTATGTAATATGAAATATATGAACGAACCATTCTCGCAATGGGTACAATTCATAGCCTACACTCAAACCTCAGTTATGCAACAGAATAAAGACCCAGCTTAAATAACACTTTAAACTTAGGGTTCCAACTCTCTCTCAGCTTGTTTTTCCAGTTTGTTAAAATATAGGTACCTCCATGTTGCTGCCTGCCAGAACACAGCTCACCCTGTGGGTAGGTCACTCTGCCACTGTACTGCTCCCACTGAGACCACAGACAGCCCGACCACAGCTAAATGAGGGCTGGGAGTGAGACCCATTATCCTGCCGTCCAAGGGCCCCCCCGACACAATCAGGAGAGAAGCTCGGGAGCAGCGATGGGAACCTGCTGTGAAACCTGCTGGGAGGGACTTCAACACTCCAAGGCCTCTTGTCTGTTGGACCAGGCTTCACAGCCCATGGAGAGGCTTTCTGGAATTAAAAAATAACAGAATGTGACCCCGTGTCCCAGAGTGTGAAAGGTCAGTGTGTGACCCCGTGTCCAAGAGTGTGAAAGGTCAGGGTGTGACCCACTGTCCCAGAGTGTGAAAGGTCAGTGTGTGACCCACTGTCCCAGAGTGTAAAAGGTCAGTGTGTGACCCAGTGTCCCAGAGTGTGAAAGGTCAGTGTGTGACCCCGTGTCCCAGAGTGTGAAAGGTCAGTGTGTGACCCAGTGTCCCAGAGTGTGAAAGGTCAGTGTGTGACCCCGTGTCCCAGAGTGTGAAAGGTCAGTGTGTGACCCACTGTCCCAGAAAGTAAAAGGTCAGTGTGTGACCCCATGTCCCAGAGTGTGAAAGGTCAGGGTGTGACCCCGTGTCCCAGAGTGTGAAAGGTCAGTGTGTGACCCCGTGTCCAAGAGTGTGAAAGGTCAGGGTGTGACCCACTGTCCCAGAGTGTGAAAGGTCAGTGTGTGACCCACTGTCCCAGAGTGTAAAAGGTCAGTGTGTGACCCAGTGTCCCAGAGTGTGAAAGGTCAGTGTGTGACCCGTGTCCCAGAATGTGAAAGGTCAGTGTGTGACCCAGTGTCCCAGAGTGTGAAAGGTCAGTGTGTGACCCCGTGTCCCAGAGTGTGAAAGGTCAGTGTGTGCACTGTCCCAGAGTGTGAAAGGTCAGTGTGTGACCCCGTGTCCCAGAGTGTGAAAGGTCAGTGTGTGACCCCGTGTCCCAGAGTGTGAAAGGTCAGGGTGTGACCCCGTGTCCCAGAGTGTTAAAGGTCAGTGTGTGACCCCGTGTCCCAGAGTGTGAAAGGTCAGTGTGTGCACTGTCCCAGAGTGTGAAAGGTCAGTGTGTGACCCCGTGTCCGAGTGTGAAAGGTCAGTGTGTGACCCCGTGTCCCAGAGTGTGAAAGGTCAGTGTGTGCACTGTCCCAGAGTGTGAAAGGTCAGTGTGTGCACTGTCCCAGAGTGTGAAAGGTCAGTGTGTGACCCCGTGTCCCAGTGTGAAAGGTCAGTGTGTGACCCAGTGTCCCAGAGTGTGAAAGGTCAGTGTGTGACACCGTGTCCCAGTGTGAAAGGTCAGTGTGTGACCCCGTGTCCCAGTGTGAAAGGTCAGTGTGTGACCCAGTGTCCCAGAGTGTGAAAGGTCAGTGTGTGACCCCGTGTCCCAGAGTGTGAAAGGTCAGTGTGTGCACTGTCCCAGAGTGTGAAAGGTCAGTGTGTGACCCCGTGTCCCAGAGTGTGAAAGGTCAGTGTGTGACCCCGTGTCCCAGAGTGTGAAAGGTCAGTGTGTGCACTGTCCCAGAGTGTGAAAGGTCAGTGTGTGCACTGTCCCAGAGTGTGAAAGGTCAGTGTGTGACCCCGTGTCCCAGTGTGAAAGGTCAGTGTGTGACCCAGTGTCCCAGAGTGTGAAAGGTCAGTGTGTGACACCGTGTCCCAGTCTGAAAGGTCAGTGTGTGACCCCGTGTCCCAGAGTGTGAAAGGTCAGTGTGTGACCCCGTGTCCCAGAGTGTGAAAGGTCAGTGTGTGACCCACTGTCCCAGAGTGTGAAAGGTCAGTGTGTGACCCCGTGTCCCAGTGTGAAAGGTCAGTGTGTGACCCCGTGTCCCAGTGTGAAAGGTCAGTGTGTGACCCCGTGTCCCAGTGTGAAAGGTCAGTGTGTGACCCCGTGTCCCAGAGTGTGAAAGGTCAGTGTGTGATCCCGTGTCCCAGTGTGAAAGGTCAGTGTGTGACCCCGTGTCCCAGAGTGTGAAAGGTCAGTGTGTGACCCCGTGTCCCAGTGTGAAAGGTCAGTGTGTGACCCCGTGTCCCAGTGTGAAAGGTCAGTGTGTGACCCCGTGTCCCAGAGTGTGAAAGGTCAGTGTGTGATCCCGTGTCCCAGTGTGAAAGGTCAGTGTGTGACCCCGTGTCCCAGAGTGTGAAAGGTCAGTGTGTGACCCCGTGTCCCAGAGTGTGAAAGGTCAGTGTGTGACCCCGTGTCCCAGAGTGTGAAAGGTCAGTGTGTGCACTGTCCCAGAGTGTGAAAGGTCAGTGTGTGACCCAGTGTCCCAGAGTGTGAAAGGTCAGTGTGTGACCCCGTGTCCCAGAGTGTGAAAGGTCAGGGTGTGACCCACTGTCCCAGAGTGTGAAAGGTCAGTGTGTGACCCACTGTCCCAGAGTGTAAAAGGTCAGTGTGTGACCCAGTGTCCCAGAGTGTGAAAGGTCAGTGTGTGACCCCGTGTCCCAGAGTGTGAAAGGTCAGTGTGTGACCCAGTGTCCCAGAGTGTGAAAGGTCAGTGTGTGACCCCGTGTCCCAGAGTGTGAAAGGTCAGTGTGTGACCCACTGTCCCAGAATGTAAAAGGTCAGTGTGTGACCCCATGTCCCAGAGTGTGAAAGGTCAGGGTGTGACCCCGTGTCCCAGAGTGTGAAAGGTCAGTGTGTGACCCCGTGTCCAAGAGTGTGAAAGGTCAGGGTGTGACCCACTGTCCCAGAGTGTGAAAGGTCAGTGTGTGACCCACTGTCCCAGAGTGTAAAAGGTCAGTGTGTGACCCAGTGTCCCAGAGTGTGAAAGGTCAGTGTGTGACCCGTGTCCCAGAATGTGAAAGGTCAGTGTGTGACCCAGTGTCCCAGAGTGTGAAAGGTCAGTGTGTGACCCCGTGTCCCAGAGTGTGAAAGGTCAGTGTGTGCACTGTCCCAGAGTGTGAAAGGTCAGTGTGTGACCCCGTGTCCCAGAGTGTGAAAGGTCAGTGTGTGACCCCGTGTCCCAGAGTGTGAAAGGTCAGGGTGTGACCCCGTGTCCCAGAGTGTTAAAGGTCAGTGTGTGACCCCGTGTCCCAGAGTGTGAAAGGTCAGTGTGTGCACTGTCCCAGAGTGTGAAAGGTCAGTGTGTGACCCCGTGTCCGAGTGTGAAAGGTCAGTGTGTGACCCCGTGTCCCAGAGTGTGAAAGGTCAGTGTGTGCACTGTCCCAGAGTGTGAAAGGTCAGTGTGTGCACTGTCCCAGAGTGTGAAAGGTCAGTGTGTGACCCCGTGTCCCAGTGTGAAAGGTCAGTGTGTGACCCAGTGTCCCAGAGTGTGAAAGGTCAGTGTGTGACACCGTGTCCCAGTGTGAAAGGTCAGTGTGTGACCCCGTGTCCCAGTGTGAAAGGTCAGTGTGTGACCCAGTGTCCCAGAGTGTGAAAGGTCAGTGTGTGACCCCGTGTCCCAGAGTGTGAAAGGTCAGTGTGTGCACTGTCCCAGAGTGTGAAAGGTCAGTGTGTGACCCCGTGTCCCAGAGTGTGAAAGGTCAGTGTGTGACCCCGTGTCCCAGAGTGTGAAAGGTCAGTGTGTGCACTGTCCCAGAGTGTGAAAGGTCAGTGTGTGCACTGTCCCAGAGTGTGAAAGGTCAGTGTGTGACCCCGTGTCCCAGTGTGAAAGGTCAGTGTGTGACCCAGTGTCCCAGAGTGTGAAAGGTCAGTGTGTGACACCGTGTCCCAGTCTGAAAGGTCAGTGTGTGACCCCGTGTCCCAGAGTGTGAAAGGTCAGTGTGTGACCCCGTGTCCCAGAGTGTGAAAGGTCAGTGTGTGACCCACTGTCCCAGAGTGTGAAAGGTCAGTGTGTGACCCCGTGTCCCAGTGTGAAAGGTCAGTGTGTGACCCCGTGTCCCAGTGTGAAAGGTCAGTGTGTGACCCCGTGTCCCAGTGTGAAAGGTCAGTGTGTGACCCCGTGTCCCAGAGTGTGAAAGGTCAGTGTGTGACCCACTGTCCCAGAGTGTGAAAGGTCAGTGTGTGACCCCGTGTCCCAGTGTGAAAGGTCAGTGTGTGACCCCGTGTCCCAGTGTGAAAGGTCAGTGTGTGACCCCGTGTCCCAGTGTGAAAGGTCAGTGTGTGACCCAGTGTCCCAGAGTGTGAAAGGTCAGTGTGTGACACCGTGTCCCAGTGTGAAAGGTCAGTGTGTGACCCCGTGTCCCAGTGTGAAAGGTCAGTGTGTGACCCAGTGTCCCAGAGTGTGAAAGGTCAGTGTGTGACCCCGTGTCCCAGAGTGTGAAAGGTCAGTGTGTGCACTGTCCCAGAGTGTGAAAGGTCAGTGTGTGACCCCGTGTCCCAGAGTGTGAAAGGTCAGTGTGTGACCCCGTGTCCCAGAGTGTGAAAGGTCAGTGTGTGCACTGTCCCAGAGTGTGAAAGGTCAGTGTGTGCACTGTCCCAGAGTGTGAAAGGTCAGTGTGTGACCCCGTGTCCCAGTGTGAAAGGTCAGTGTGTGACCCAGTGTCCCAGAGTGTGAAAGGTCAGTGTGTGACACCGTGTCCCAGTCTGAAAGGTCAGTGTGTGACCCCGTGTCCCAGAGTGTGAAAGGTCAGTGTGTGACCCCGTGTCCCAGAGTGTGAAAGGTCAGTGTGTGACCCACTGTCCCAGAGTGTGAAAGGTCAGTGTGTGACCCCGTGTCCCAGTGTGAAAGGTCAGTGTGTGACCCCGTGTCCCAGTGTGAAAGGTCAGTGTGTGACCCCGTGTCCCAGTGTGAAAGGTCAGTGTGTGACCCCGTGTCCCAGAGTGTGAAAGGTCAGTGTGTGATCCCGTGTCCCAGTGTGAAAGGTCAGTGTGTGACCCCGTGTCCCAGAGTGTGAAAGGTCAGTGTGTGACCCCGTGTCCCAGTGTGAAAGGTCAGTGTGTGACCCCGTGTCCCAGTGTGAAAGGTCAGTGTGTGACCCCGTGTCCCAGAGTGTGAAAGGTCAGTGTGTGATCCCGTGTCCCAGTGTGAAAGGTCAGTGTGTGACCCCGTGTCCCAGAGTGTGAAAGGTCAGTGTGTGACCCCGTGTCCCAGAGTGTGAAAGGTCAGTGTGTGACCCCGTGTCCCAGAGTGTGAAAGGTCAGTGTGTGCACTGTCCCAGAGTGTGAAAGGTCAGTGTGTGCACTGTCCCAGAGTGTGAAAGGTCAGTGTGTGACCCCGTGTCCCAGAGTGTGAAAGGTCAGTATGTGACCCCGTGTCCCAGTGTGAAAGGTCAGTGTGTGACCCCGTGTCCCAGTGTGAAAGGTCAGTGTGTGATCCCGTGTCCCAGTGTGAAAGGTCAGTGTGTGACCCAGTGTCCCAGAGTGTGAAAGGTCAGTGTGTGACACCGTGTCCCAGTGTGAAAGGTCAGTGTGTGACCCCGTGTCCCAGTGTGAAAGGTCAGTGTGTGACCCAGTGTCCCAGAGTGTGAAAGGTCAGTGTGTGACCCCGTGTCCCAGAGTGTGAAAGGTCAGTGTGTGCACTGTCCCAGAGTGTGAAAGGTCAGTGTGTGACCCCGTGTCCCAGAGTGTGAAAGGTCAGTGTGTGACCCCGTGTCCCAGAGTGTGAAAGGTCAGTGTGTGCACTGTCCCAGAGTGTGAAAGGTCAGTGTGTGCACTGTCCCAGAGTGTGAAAGGTCAGTGTGTGACCCCGTGTCCCAGTGTGAAAGGTCAGTGTGTGACCCAGTGTCCCAGAGTGTGTAAGGTCAGTGTGTGACACCGTGTCCCAGTGTGAAAGGTCAGTGTGTGACCCCGTGTCCCAGAGTGTGAAAGGTCAGTGTGTGACCCCGTGTCCCAGAGTGTGAGAGGTCAGTGTGTGACCCACTGTCCCAGAGTGTGAAAGGTCAGTGTGTGATCCCGTGTCCCAGTGTGAAAGGTCAGTGTGTGACCCCGTGTCCCAGTGTGAAAGGTCAGTGTGTGACCCCGTGTCCCAGTGTGAAAGGTCAGTGTGTGACCCCGTGTCCCAGTGTGAAAAGTCAGTGTGTGACCCCGTGTCCCAGTGTGAAAGGTCAGTGTGTGACCCCGTGTCCCAGAGTGTGAAAGGTCAGTGTGTGACCCCGTGTCCCAGTGTGAAAGGTCAGTGTGTGACCCCGTGTCCCAGAGTGTGAAAGGTCAGTGTGTGACACCGTGTCCCAGTGTGAAAGGTCAGTGTGTGACCCCGTGTCCCAGTGTGAAAGGTCAGTGTGTGACCCCGTTGTCCAGAGTGTGAAAGGTCAGTGTGTGACCCCGTGTCCCAGTGTGAAAGGTCAGTGTGTGACCCCGTGTCCCAGTGTGAAAGGTCAGTGTGTGACCCCGTGTCCCAGAGTGTGAAAGGTCAGTGTGTGACCCCGTGTCCCAGAGTGTGAGAGGTCAGTGTGTGACCCACTGTCCCAGAGTGTGAAAGGTCAGTGTGTGACCCCGTGTCCCAGTGTGAAAGGTCAGTGTGTGACCCCGTGTCCCAGTGTGAAAGGTCAGTGTGTGACCCCGTGTCCCAGTGTGAAAGGTCAGTGTGTGACCCCGTGTCCCAGTGTGAAAAGTCAGTGTGTGACCCCGTGTCCCAGTGTGAAAGGTCAGTGTGTGACCCCGTGTCCCAGAGTGTGAAAGGTCAGTGTGTGACCCCGTGTCCCAGTGTGAAAGGTCAGTGTGTGACCCCGTGTCCCAGAGTGTGAAAGGTCAGTGTGTGACACCGTGTCCCAGTGTGAAAGGTAAGTGTGTGACCCCGTGTCCCAGTGTGAAAGGTCAGTGTGTGACCCCGTTGTCCAGAGTGTGAAAGGTCAGTGTGTGACCCCGTGTCCCAGTGTGAAAGGTCAGTGTGTGACCCCGTGTCCCAGTGTGAAAGGTCAGTGTGTGACCCCGTGTCCCAGAGTGTGAAAGGTCAGTGTGTGATCCCGTGTCCCAGTGTGAAAGGTCAGTGTGTGACCCCGTGTCCCAGAGTGTGAAAGGTCAGTGAGTGACCCCGTGTCCCAGTGTGAAAGGTCAGTGTGTGACCCCGTGTCCCAGTGTGAAAGGTCAGTGTGTGACCCCGTGTCCCAGTGTGAAAGGTCAGTGTGTGACCCCGTGTCCCAGTTGAAGGTCGGTCCAGCTAAATTGATATTTGTGCTGATTGTAACTTTCATTGTGTGGAGGATGGGTGAATGAGTAAAAACATATTGAAATTCATGAGCAAAGTAATATTAATAATCTATTGTGCAGGGGTCTAGTCAGCAGACACCAGCTATACTGCGTGGACAGTTGCTGCTGGTGCTTAACAAAGCTTTATTTGTATAGATAAGCAGCAATTAATTTGCTGATTCTGATCAATTGGCCTTTAATAATGTTTAATGCCGATGAGATTACAATGCTTCTTTATCTTGTTTCTCATTTCCGCATATTTTAATTTAGCAGCAAACCCCAGCAGTAAACGAGTTTGCAGCAGAAAGTGTGGAAAAGCACAGGACACCTGAAATTCAGCAATTTCCCATTCTGTGGTTCTCCGATTGTCTGCAGTGATCTCATTGTTTATTCAGCGCACACATTACCAACTTATTACAAAAAAAGAAGAAATTGCATTCATGTAGAACCTTTCACGGAGGTCTCAGAACGATTTACAGCCAATTAATTACTTTGAAGTGGAGTCACTGTTATTCAAACAAATTTACATACTGCAAAGTCCCACAATGGGATAAATGAATATTTTACACGTTTAGGTGGTTGATTGCAGAAGGAAATCCCTCAAGTTCTGCTGTGTCAGCGGTGTCTCAGTGGGTAGCACTCTCCCCAGTCCTGGTCAGACCCACCTCGGGCCCTGTGTCCAGTCCTGGTCAGACCCACCCTGAGCCCTGTATCCAGTCCTGGTCAGACCCACCCTGAGCCCTGTGTCCAGTCCTGGTCAGACCCACCTCGGGCCCTGTGTCCAGTGCTGGTCAGACCCACCCTGAGCCCTGTGTCCAGTCCTGGTCAGACCCACCCTGAGCCCTGTGTCCAGTCCTGGTCAGACCCACCTCAGGCCCTGTGTCCAGTGCTGGTCAGACCCACCCTGAGCCCTGTGTCCAGTCCTGGTCAGACCCACCCTGAGCCCTGTGTCCAGTCCTGGTCAGACCCACCCTGAGCCCTGTGTCCAGTGCTGGTCAGACCCACCCTGAGCCCTGTGTCCAGTCCTGGTCAGACCCACCCTGAGCCCTGTGTCCAGCTCTGGTCAGACCCACCTCGGGCCCTGTGTCCAGTCCTGGTCGACCCACCCTGAGCCCTGTGTCCAGTCCTGGTCAGACCCACCCTGAGCACTGTGTCCAGTCCTGGTCAGACCCACCCTGAGCCCTGTGTCCAGTCCTGGTCAGATCCACCTCGGGCCCTGTGTCCAGTGCTGGTCAGACCCACCCTGAGCCCTGTGTCCAGCTCTGGTCAGATCCACCTCGGGCCCTGTGTCCAGTGCTGGTCAGACCCACCCTGAGCCCTGTGTCCAGTCCTGGTCAGACCCACCCTGAGCCCTGTGTCCAGTGCTGGTCAGACCCACCCTGAGCCCTGTGTCCAGTGCTGGTCAGACCCACCCTGAGCCCTGTGTCCAGCTCTGGTCAGACCCACCCTGAGCCCTGTGTCCAGTCCTGGTCAGACCACCCTGAGCCCTGTGTCCAGTGCTGGTCAGACCCACCCTGAGCCCTGTGTCCAGTGCTGGTCAGACCCACCCTGAGCCCTGTGTCCAGTGCTGGTCAGACCCACCCTGAGCCCTGTGTCCAGCTCTGGTCAGACCCACCCTGAGCCCTGTGTCCAGTCCTGGTCAGACACACCCTGAGCCCTGTGTCCAGTCCTGGTCAGACCCACCCTGAGCCCTGTGTCCAGTCCTGGTCGACCCACCCTGAGCCCTGTGTCCAGCTCTGGTCAGACCCACCCTGAGCACTGTGTCCAGTCCTGGTCAGACCCACCCTGAGCCCTGTGTCCAGTCCTGGTCAGACCCACCCTGAGCCCTGTGTCCAGCTCCGGTCAGACCCACCCTGAGCCCTGTGTCCAGTCCTGGTCAGACCCACCCTGAGCCCTGTGTCCAGTGCTACAATGGAAGCAGGAAGACGGGTAGGGTTGTTCTGTACGGTGAATTAAGATGGGCCGAATGACCTTCCCCATCTCTGAGAGTTGTGTGATCTTGTGACCCTGATACCTCCCTGGTCTGGGCACTTTAGGGCACGGGGTCACAGTCTCAGTATAAGGACAGAGGTGAGGAGTCAGTCCTTCACTGAAAAGGTTGTGTATATGTGGAAGTCTCTACCCCCGAGGGCTGAGGATGTTCAGGCATTGAGTGTAGTGAAGGCAGAGCTTGACAAATGTTTTGGAACTGAAGGAATCACAGGATACAAGCAGAGACCCACACAACGTTTGCAGCCAAATTAGTACCTTTATTGCAACAGTACTTGTTTACATAATTATCATCTTCCTCGAGAGAATCAATACTGATGGTCTCCCGTTCTCTCTCCCTCCCCCTCCCTCCCCTCCCACTCTCTTTCCCTCCCTCCCTCTCCTCTCTCCCTCCCTCCCTTCCTCCCCTCTCTCCCTCCCTCTCTTCTCTCCCGCCAACCCTCCCTCCCTCTCTCTCACCCATCGTCCCGGCACGCGCTCCTCTCGGCTCTGCAGCAACCCCGGTGCCCATGCCCATTGGCCCCGCCCCCATGCCCATTGCCCACCCCATGCCCACTCCAATTGGCTCTGCCCCATGCCCGCTCCTATTGGCCCTGTCCCCATGCCTATTGGCCCCACCCCATGCCCATTGGCCCCGCCCCCTCACCTGCTCCCATTGGCTCCATCCCCATACCCATTGACCCCGTGCCCGCTCCCATTGGCCCCGCCCCTGTTCCCGCTCCCATTGGCCCCACCGCGTGCCTGCTCCCATTAGCCCCGCCCCTGTGCCCGCTCCCATTGGTCCCGCTCCATGCCTGCTCCCAATGGCCCCACACCTGTGCCCGCTCCCATTGGCCCCGCCCCTGTGCCCGCTCCCATTGGCCCCGCCCCTGTGCCCGCTCCCATTGGCCCCGCCCCTGTGCCAGATCTCATTGGCCCCGCTCCTGTGCCTGCTCCCATTGGCCCCGCCCCTGTGCTCGCTCCCATTGGCCCCGCCGCATCCACTGCCGACTCCTCATTGGAGCAGACCGAGCGTCGCGCCATTGCTCCCTGCCCTAATTGGTTGTGAGACCGGGTGGGCCCTGATCACTCATTGGCCAGTCTAACTGTCACTCTGTCCGGACCACGTGCTCCCGGCCCCTGCCCCCAGCCCTGCCCGCGGCCCCACCCCGACCCCACCCCCTCCCACGATCTTGCCCTCAGCCCCGCCCCCGGCCCTGCCCCGCCCCCATGCCCATTGGCTCCGACCCCGTGCCTGTGCCCATGGGCTTCGCCCCCGGCCTGGCCCCAGGGCAGACAAAGACTGACCATTATTATTATAGATAATGGGATCAGACGGGGAAGTGGAGCTGAGGTGGAAGATCAGCCGTGATCTTATTGGCTGGTGGAGCAGGCTCGAGGGGCCGAATGGCCGACTCCTGCTCCTATTTCTTATGTTCTTATAACAGACAGCACAGCAGAGCCACAGAGGTAGTGTCTGTATCGAGTTTTGTCCATTTTAAGTTGTGGAATGTAAATGTAATTGGCAATGTTTATAAGTCAGTGTAGCAGCAATGATTAAAAAGTTGATTCGCGAGCGGTAGACTCGTGACACTGCCGGAGAGTGAGGGATTGATCCTGTGCAAACTCCTTGCAGCATTCAGGCCCAGTCAATTAGAACAGGCTCAATGGGTGCAAGGGTTCAGCCCCCTCCCCCACAGCCCAGCACAGCGTCCAGCGTGTGGGATAGCGAGAGACTTGCAAACATGGCTCGGATCATTAATGCGCCATTAATCAATGATGGCCAAATCCAATTAATGCGGCCGGGCCAATTAATCACCGCAGTGCCAGCTGCCAGGAGCTTCACGCGGGGCTCCCCTGCTGAGAGCAGAACTCCCCCACTCCGTACGTGACCAGTGCATCGCGGCCTGGGTGCTAATGTTCCTTGGCGAGCTGCTGAGCAGCAACAAGGCCTGCAAACCACGGACGTGATACAGATATTGAATTATTGATCGCTGCGCCGAACTTGTGAAGGAGATTCACGGGGAGATTTTCCCTCGGGCATGCCCAGTGTGTCTCGCGGTTCTGCCGATCCTCCGCCAAAGATACAGCGGCAAAGTGGGAGAAACCCACGAGGGAAGTTTTACGCCTCCTCTTTGTTTCCCCCCCTCTCTGCCGCCGCCCCCCCGGCCACTGCTCCACATCTCAGTACCTGAAGGCGTTGACCCTCCCGAGGTAAGGCTCCACAGTGCTGGGCTCTTGCAGTTTGACATCACAGCGTGGCCTCGGTGTGAGCACAGACGCTGGGCCACGAGATTCCCAGGTCGACGGGAGAGGCTCGGATACCTCAGGGCTCCGTCGTGTCTGCTGGTCTGCCTATTCAGTTCTGGGTTCAAGTCCCACTCCAGGGAATTCAGCACTGGGTTGACACTGAGGGAGTGCCGCACTGTCGGAGGGGCAGTACTGAGGGAGTGCCGCACTGTCGGAGGGGCAGTACTGAGGGAGCGCCGCACTGTCGGAGGGGCAGTACTGAGGGAGTGCCGCTCTGTATGAGGGGCAGTACTGAGGGAGTGTTACACTGTCGGAGGGGCAGTACTGAGGGAGTGCCGCACTGTCGGAGGGGCAGTACTGAGGGAGCGCAGCACTGTATGAGGGGCAGTACTGAGGGAGTGTTACACTGTCGGAGGGGCAGTACTGAGGGAGTGCCGCACTGTCGGAGGGGCAGTACTGAGGGAGCGCCGCACTGTCGGAGGGGCAGTACTGAGGGAGTGCCGCACTGTATGAGGGGCAGCACTGAGGGAGTGTTACACTGTCGGAGGGGCAGTACTGAGGGAGTGCCGCACTGTCGGAGGGGCAGTACTGAGGGAGCGCCGCACTGTCGGAGGGGCAATACTGAGGGAGTGTTACACTGTATGAGGGGAAGTACTGAGGGAGTGTTACACTGTCGGAGGGGCAGTACTGAGGGAGTGCCGCACTGTCGGAGGGGCAGTACTGAGGGAGTGCCACACTGTATGAGGGGAAGTACTGAGGGAGTGTTACACTGTCGGAGGGGCAGTACTGAGGGAGTGCCGCACTGTCGGAGGGGCAGTACTGAGGGAGCGCCGCACTGTCGGAGGGGCAATACTGAGGGAGTGTTACACTGTATGAGGGGAAGTACTGAGGGAGTGTTACACTGTCGGAGGGGCAGTACTGAGGGAGTGCCGCACTGTCGGAAGGGCAGTACTGAGGAAGTGCCGCACTGTCGGAGAGGCAGTACTGAGGGAGTGTTACACTGTCGGAGGGGCAATACTGAGGGAGTGTTACACTGTATGAGGGGAAGTACTGAGGGAGTGTTACACTGTCGGAGGGGCAGTACTGAGGGAGTGCCGCACTGTCGGAGGGGCAGTACTGAGGGAGTGCCGCACTGTATGAGGGGAAGTACTGAGGGAGTGTTACACTGTCGGAGGGGCAGTACTGAGGGAGCGCAGCACAGTCGGAGGGGCAGTACTGAGGGAGTGCCGCACTGTATGAGGGGCAGAACTGAGGGAGTGCCGCACTGTCGGAGGGGCAGTACTGAGGGAGTGCCGCACTGTATGAGGTGCCGTCTTTAAGATGAGACATTAAACCGAAGCCCTGTCTGCTCTCTCAGCTGGATGTACAAGATCCCATGGCATTCTTTCGAAGAAGAGCAGGGGAGTTCTCTTCGATGTGCTGTCCAACATTTATCCCTCAATCAGCATAGAGAAACCCAGATTATCCCAGAGAGAGTCAGCACCTTCAGGGGAGGGACCTGTACCCCAGTGAGAGTCAGCACCTTCAGGGGAGGGGACCTGTACCCCAGTGAGAGTCAGCACCTTCAGGGAAGGGGACCTGTACCCCAGTGAGTGTCAACACCTTCAGGGGAGGGGGGGACCTGTACCCCAGTGAGAGTCAGCACCTTCAGGGGAGGGAGGGACCTGTACCCCAGTGAGAGTCAGCACCTTCAGGGGAGGGACCTGTACCCCAGTGAGAGTCAGCACTTTCAGGGGAGGGGGACCTGTACCCCAGTGAGAGTCAGCACCTTCAGGGGAGGGGGGGACCTGTACCCCAATGAGAGTCAGCACCTTCAGGGGAGGGGACCTGTACCCCAATGAGAGTCAGCATCTTCAGGGGAGGGGACCTGTACCCCAGTGAGAGTCAGCACCTTAAGGGGAGAGGAGAAACATACTGAAGTTGATAACATCTGCGAACAGTGGGACTACAAAAAAAATAATAGGATTGAGTGTGACTTTTCAATTTGGGAAAAGATAGTGTTGTGTACAGTGGAGAACAACCTTTGAATGAACTGTTGACCGTGTCCCCAAGGATGGAGCTGGCAGTACCTGACACCAGGGTTCACTGATAAAAGCAAACTGCGAGCAATATTGTAATTCAGAGTTTAGGGAAGCATACTGTTGCAGAACTGGGCACCTCTGAATCAAGACCTTAGTTCATTGTAAAATGTTCTTTGCAATACGTGTTTAGAAACAGAATGGATGAACTCAGTGCCTGCTGTCGGCCTGCTCCAAGCATAACGCCTTGTGTGCCTCCATTCTAGGGGATTCACCTTCACCACCCCTCGACTCACGTCCTGCTCTGCTCGACATAAACTCCCACTCAGCCACACACCTACATCCCATCCTATCTCCTCGTCACCGTCAAACCATCCTCGGCCTCACCCCTCCCATCCCCCGCGCCTCCTCCAGCCCGGCACCCCTCCCTGTGAGTCCCGGGGGTGATATTTCTCCATCAACTCGACCAATGAGGGTACCAGCTCCCGGCATTTCGCTGCCACATTCTGAAATTCTCCCAGCTGGAGGACCGTGTGCGATTCTGGGCACTGCGCTTTAGGAAGGACATTATGGCCTTGGAACGGGTGAAAAAGAGGTTTACGAGAATGGTTCGGGGATGGGGTGACCTCAGTTGCATGGCGGGACTGGAGAAGCTGGGGTCGTTCTCCTCGGAGCAGAGAAGGCCAAGAGGAGGTTTAATCGAGGTGTTCAAAATTACGAGGGGTTTTGAGAGAGTAAATAAGGAGACTCTGTTTCCAGGAGCAGGAGGCTGGGTAACCAGAGGGACACAGATTGATGATAATCGGCGATAGAACCCGAGGGGGAGAGGAGGAGAATGTGTTTACGCAGCGAGTTGTTGTGATCGGGAACGCGCTGCCTGAAAGGGCGGTGGGAGCAGATTCAATAGTGGCTTTCAAACCGGGGAATTGGATAAATACTTGAAAAGGAATTTGCCGTGCCGAGGGGAAAACATATTCGGATAGCCCTTTTAAAGGGCCAGCACAGGCACGTTGGGCCAAAAGGCCTCTTCTAGAATCATACTGCACAGAAGGAGGCCATTCAGGCCATCGAGACTGTGCCGGCTCTCTGATAGAATAGCACCAAGCATGCCACTGAACAGGAGCCAGGAGGTTTAAGACTGAACGAAAGCAGGCATGAAGAGTGTAGTGTCCTTATACCTTACTATGGAATCACACGAGGCATGTACTGCAGACAAGGTCACGACGTGACCTGAACCTTTATTCCCAGGACCAAGAAGTGATGACCCTGCGTGGGACCTCCCTTTATATACCTGGATGACCAGGTGAGGAGTGTCTCCCACAAGTTCACCCCCTGTGGTCAAGGTGTGCATTACTCAGGTGTATACAGTGTACAGTGTTGTTACAGAAAGGTTACAGTTATGTGAAGGTTACAAACATGACAAAGAGAACGTTTTTTGAAAGAAAGGAGTGTGGAACGCCAGCGTGCTTCTGGGAGAGAACTCCGGGGAGTTGAGGTCTCTCTGAGCACCAATCACGAGCTGCACAGTCGGACATAACCTGCAGCAAAGGTGGGCCGGGATCGTGGAGGGACTTGAAAAGATGGATGGGGATCTCGAAGTCGCTGCACTGCGGGAGAGGGGGAGAACGGGGAACCATGGAGCTTGCCGATAACGGAAGGGGGGAACAATCAGGGCGAGAGAGAGGCCAACAAATTGAGGCCAAGTGATTGATGGCTACTGGTATCTGTGCATCTCCCAGAGCGGTTCCAACTCGAGTATTTGCCACACACAGAAACCGAGCCAGAGCCACACTTAAAGTGAATCAAACATGAGCACTGATAGCTGAGAAAAACCTTGTGATTATTCAAGATTGCCATCATTATGGGGAACTGAAATCGTGATTAGACCAAAACATAATTAGGAACAGGCAAACCCAGTGATTCTCCCATTAACATTAGATTTTGCTCAATGTATAATTTGCAAGTGGGAGGCGAACATTTCAATTTCATCTCTTTTGGGAAGTCCATGGTTAGAGCACATAAACATTTATGCATCTGAACCGTTTAAATTTAAAAACAAATCTGAGCAAAGAGGATAATGACAGGTTGTGTGCAGCAGATTCGCTGTGGCCCAGGGGGCAGCACACTCGCCTCTGAGTCAGAGGGTTGTGGGGTCAAGTCCCGCTCCAGGGGCTTAAGCATATAAATTTAGGCTGACATTCCCAGTGCAGTACTGAGGGAGTGCTGCACTGTCAGAGGGGCAGTACTGAGGGAGCGCTGCACTGTCGGAGGGGCAGTACTGAGGGAGTGCTGCACTGTCGGAGGGGCAGTACTGAGGGAGCGCTGCACTGTCGTAGGGGCAGTACTGAGGGAGCGCTGCACTGTCGTAGGGGCAGTACTGAGGGAGCGCTGCACTGTCGGAGGGGCAGTACTGAGGGAGTGCCGCACTGTCGGAGGGGTAGTACTGTGGGAGGGGCAGTACTGAGGGAGCGCTGCACTGTCGTAGGGGCAGTACTGAGGGAGCGCTGCACTGTCGGAGGGGCAGTACTGAGGGAGTGCCGCACTGTCGGAGGGGTAGTACTGTGGGAGGGGCAGTACTGAGGGAGGTCTGCACTGTTGGAGAGGCGGTACTGAGGGAGCGCTGCACTGTCGGAGGGGCAGTACTGAGGGAGGTCTGCCCTGTCGGAGGGGCAGTACTGAGGGAGCACTGCACTGATGGAGATGCTGTCTTGCGAATGAGACGTTAAACCGAGGCCCCGTCTGCTCTCAGGTGGATGTAAAAGACCCCTGACCCTATTTTGAAGAAGAGCAGGGGAGTTCTCCCCGGTGTCCTGGTGCCAATATTTATCCCTCAACCAATATCGCTCAAACAGATTATCAGGTCATTATCACATTGCTGTTTGTGGGAGCCTGCTGTGCGCAAATTGGCTGCCAAGTGTCCCACATTACAACAGTGGCTGCACTCCAAATACGTTGGCTGGAAAGCGCTTTGGGACGTCCGGAAGATGTAAAAGGCGCTATATAAATGCAAGTCTTTCTTTTTTAAAGCAGGCTTCTGCAGAATGTTTTGACGAAAGACCATCGCCCTGAAACGTTAACTCTGTTTCTCTCTCCACTGACGCTGCAAGAGCTGCTAAGTATCCCCAGTGTTTTGCCTGTATTTTGGATTTGCACAGGATTTAACTTTAGTTCCCAGGGATGTGTTTGCACTGTGATAGAATGCTTCACACTGCAGCTTTTTACGAAACATATTAAAGAAGTCCCATTTGCCTGAATATCTCCTTATGTGGCTGGGTGTCAGATACTGTTTGATAATGCGCCTGTGAAGCACCTTGGGACATTTCACTTCGTTAATGGCGTTATATCAAAGCAAGCTGCTGTTCACTATAACCACGGATCCTAACCAGGCTGTGACATGTTCTGGGATGGAGATTCACACCGATCGTAGTTTGTGCAGTGTGTTATAATGCTCAGGCCAACATCCCCAGCATCGAAGCACTGACCACACTTGATCAGCTCCGCTGGGCAGGGCCACATTGTCCGCATGCCCGACACGAGACTCCCAAAGCAAGCGTTCTACTCGGAACTCCTTCACGGCCAACGAGCCCCAGGTGGGCAGAGGCAACGTTTCAAGGACACCCTCTGTGATGTATGTAGCACTCAAATCACTGACTCGAGACAGTCTGGTGTTGTAGTAACTGCTGTGACCTTGGTCCTTTATTGTGTAACTCCAGAGTGCCCCCCAGGTGTGGTGGGCAGCCTTTTATACTCTGTCTCGCAGGTACTTTCGGGCCTCACACCACAGTGCCCCTTGTGGCGCACCATTGTAACTATTAAGTCCTGACTCTAATGTACTGACTTACACGAGGCACATGCTGAAATCAAGGTCACTCAGGACCTGCACCTTTAATTCCAGCTCTCCAGTGCTGCACTTGCCTGAGACCTCCCTTTATATACCTCAGTGGGACAGGTCTGGAGTGTCTCCTGCAAGTGCACCCCCTAGTGGTAAGGTATGCTTATTGTTACAGGTCATATCCAGTTACAGTCATGGAAAGCATGGTAAGATACAGTTATATACAGTAATGTGGGATACATGACATCACCCTCCCCCAAGGTCTTATTGCCTTTATAGATTCAGTCTCTCAGGTGCTCTGCGCTCTCGCGTGGAGCGTCTTAGTTGTGGTTCAGTTGTTTGCCTTGGTGCCTGTTTTTCGTTTGTTGTGATTGCTGGTATCTCGCCTGGGCTGTCTGTTGAGACTGCCCTTTCCTCAGGTTGTTCCACCTGTCTGTCTACCAGGTGTGGTGTGAGTTCCACATTGTTGTAGTCTGCCTCTGGTTCTTCAGTGTTATCAGTGAATCTACTTTTTACTTGGTCTACATGCCATTGTCCATTTGTACAATCAGTAGCCTGTTTCCTTCTTTGCCTGTTACTGTCCCTGCAAGCCATTTGGGACCCCAGCCATAGTTTAGCACAAACACTTTGTCCCCTATCTCATTCCACCTCCCCCTCGAATTTCAGTCATGGTACTCAGTTAGCTTTTGATGCTTAGCCTCAACAATTTCATGCATGTCTGGGAGGATTAACGAGAGCCTGATCTTTAAGGTTCATTTCATCAATAGTTGCGCGGGGGTAACCCCAGTCAACGAATGCGGACGAGATCTGTATGCCAGCAGCAGTCGCGACAGGCGGCTCTGCAGTGTGGGAGCTTGGATTCTGAGCATGCCTTGTTTAATGATCTGCACTGCTCGCTCCGCCTGGCCATTGGAGGCCGGCTTGAAAGGTGCCATCTTAACGTGATTTATACTGTGGTCAACTATAAAATCATGAAATTCTGCGCTGGTGAAGCACGGACCAATATGTCAGGAATTCCGTGCGTTGCAAACATGGTTCTAAGGCTCTCCACAGTGGTGGAGGTGGTGCTCGAGTTTAAAATGGTGCACTCGATCCATTTTGAAAATGCATCAACGACTACAAGGAACATTTTGCCCATGAATGGGCCCGCATAGTCTACACCCGTGACCACGGTTTGGTGGGCCAGGGCCAGGGGCTTAGGGGGGCCTCCCTGGGGGCATTACTGAGTTGGGCACAAATGGTGCACCGACGGACACAGAGCTCCAAGTCCGCGTCAATGCCAGGCCACCAGACATGAGATCTGGCTATGGCCTTCATAAGGATGATCCCCGGGTGCTCACGATGGAGCACCCAGACAAACGCCTCCGTGCCTTGTAAGGGCATAACTACTTGGCTGCCCCACATCAGGCAGTCTGCCTCTGGTGGGAGTTCATGCATGCGCCTATGGAAGGGTTTGACCTCCTCGGGGCAGGCATCACGAGCCTCTGCCCATTCACGGGTTAAAACACATCTTTTGACTAAGGATAACGTGGGGTCGCTGGTCGTCCAGGCTCTGATTTGGCGAGCCGTCATGGGCGAACCTGCGGATTCAAAGACATTGATGGCCATGACCATCTCACAGTCCTGTTCGTCGGACCCTTCCGTGGTCGCCAGGGGTAGCCTGCTAAGCACGTCGGCACAGTGTTCTGTGCCTGGTCTGTGCCTTATCGTGTAGTCGTAAGCCGCCAGCATGAGTGCCCACCGCTGAATGCGCGCCGAGGCGTTGGCGTTTATTGCCTTGCACTCGGATAGTAGGGACGTGAGGGGTTTGTGGTCGGTTTCTAACGCAAACTTGGCCCCGAAAAGGTATTGGTGCATCTTTTTGACACCGTACACGCACGCGAGTGCCTCCTTCTCAACCAAACCGTACCCGCGCTCCGCCCGCGAAAGTGACCTGGAGGCATAAGCAATGGGCTGCAATTTACCCGCATCATTGACGTGCTGTAAAACGCACCCGACCCCGTACACTGACGCATCACACGTAAGGACTAACTTTTTACCTGGGTCAAAAAAGGCTAAAATACTGTTGGAACACAGAAGATTGCGTGCCTTATTGACAGCGCGTTCTTGGGCGTCCCCCCAAAACCAATCGCACCCCTTCCTGAGTAGCACGTGGAGAGGCTCCAGCAGCGTGCTTAAGTTCTGCATAAAGTTCCCAAAGTAATTGAGTAGCCCGAGAAAGGCGCGCAGTTCTGAGATATTCCGGGGCCTTTCGGTTTTGGATTCGGTTGGGCGGATTCCATCAGCGGTAATCCTTCTGCCCAAAAATTCAACCTCAGGCGTGAGAAACAGGCACTTGGATTTCTTAACTCTTAGGCCTACCCGATCCAACCGCTTTAGTACTTCCTCAAGATTGCGAAGATGGGAGTCGGTGTCCCTGCCCGTGATGAGTATGTCATCTTGAATCACAACCGTCCCCGGGATGGACTTGAGCAGACTCTCCATGTTGCGCTGGAATATAGCAGCTGCCAACCTGATGCCGAATGGACATCGATTGTACATAAAAAGGCCTCGATGTGTGTTGATGGTGGTGAGTAGCTTCGACTCTTCGGTCAGTTCTTGCGTCATATACGCAGATGTGAGGTCAAGTTTCGAGAAAAGTTTTCCTCCAGCCAACGTGGCAAATAGGTCCTCCGCTCTGGGCAGCGGGTATTGGTCCTGTCGGGAGACTCTGTTTATGGTAGACTTGTAATCCCCACAGATTCGCACAGATCCATCAGGCTTCATGACGGGGATGATGGGGCTTGCCAGTCGCTGAATTCCACGGGAGAAATTATGCCTTCCCGCAGAAGCTAGTCCAGTTCGTTTTCAATCTTTTTCATCATCTCGTAAGGCACAGATCTAGCCTTGTGATGGACCAGTCTGGCATCCTGTGTGATGTAGATTCTAACTTTAGCCCCTTTGAAGGTGCCCACACCTGGTTGAAAGAGATGTTCAATACGGCTTAGAACTGTTGAGCAGGAGATCCGTTCCTCTGACGACATGGCGTGAACATCATCCCATTTCCAATTAAGTTCTGCTAGCCAGCTTCTCCCCAACAGGTCTGGGAGATCCCCGGGGACAATCCACAGGGAAAGTCAGTGCACCATCCCTTTGTGTGTGACTGAGAGCATGGCGCTGTCAAGGACTGGGACGATTTCTTTAGTATAGGTCCTTAGTTTGGTGTCGATCTTTGTGAGTTTTGGTCTGTTGCTTTTGTGCGGCCACAGCTGTTCAAATTGTTGAATGCTCATGAGGGATTGACTGGCCCCTGTGTCCAGTTCCATGTTGACGGGTATCCCGTTGAGTAGAACCCTCATCATAATTGGAGGTGTCTTGGTGTAAGAACAGTGGACATTGATCGTGTTAACCCGCTGTACCTCGGCGTCCCGTGCACTGTTCCAACCGTCTTCTGGTCCGCTTTCCGACCCTTCCGATTCGTATACCAGCCGAGCTGCTGTTTTTCTGCACATGCGAGCCAGATGCCCTGTGTAGTTGCAGTTTCTGCAAACGGCATGCTGAAATCGGCACACCCTGGTTGAGTGCCTTCCCCCACATCTCCAACACAGACTGTTTCCATTGTTTCCGAAGGATGAGCTGCGTCTGGCTGATCTCCCTTGAGCTTCTCTCAATCTGTTGTTGATTGCTCGCATTGTGGGTTGATGAGGTGTGATCGGCCGTTCATGTGGCCCTTGATTTTGATGGCTTCTGGCGTCACTGTCTGCTGTTGAAGGCCTGCTCTCCTGCCTTTGTCTGTGTGTGGGGGTAGCGGTTTGTTTCACAATGTGAACCCCTTGTTCCGATGCCTCGTTGGTTGTCGTACCCGAAGTATAGATCAGCCTCGTTTCTTCTTCGCCTGCCAAGGACGTCTGTGCGACCAGTGCTGCTGTCTCTAGAGTCAAGTTCTTAGTCTCTATAAGCTTTCGGAATATGCCTGCGTGGCCTATTCCTTCAATAAAAAAGTCTCTCAGTACTTCTCCCCTTAGTTCATCGGGGAACTCACATAAACCAGCCAGCCTCCGAAGTTCCGCCACGAAGTCGGGTATGCTCTGGCCCACACAGCGTCTGTAGTTGTAGAACCTGTGTCTGGCCATGTGTAGGCTGCTCACTGGTTTCAGGTGGTTTCTCACCAGTATGCTCAGCTCCTCAAACGACTTGCTTGCTGGTTTCTCGGGTGCCAGCAGGTCTTTCATTGAAGCGTATGTTTTCGAGCCACAGCTGGTCAAGAGATGGGCTCTTCTCTTGTCTGCCTTATCGTCGCCCAACCAGTCTTTGGTTACAAAGCTTTGCTGGAGCCTTTCTATAAAGTCCTCCCAATTGTCTCCAGCATTGTATTTCTCATCTGAGCTGTTGGCAGCCATTCTGTGGATTCTGTGATCCCGTAACTCGTCGCCACTGTTAAGTCCTGACTCTAATGTACTGACTTACACGAGACACAGGCTGAAGTCAAGGTCACTCAGGACCTGCACCTTTAATTCCAGCTCTCCAGTGCTGCACTTGCCTGAGACCTCTCTTTATATACCTCAGTGGGACAGGTATGGAGTGTCTCCTGCAAGTGCACCCCTGGTGGTAAGGTATGCTTATTGTTACAGGTTATATGCAGTTACAGTCATGTATAGCATGGTAAGATACAGTTATATACAGTAATGTGAGATACATGACAGTGACTATACATTTAATGTACATGGAGAATACATAACATCTCACTCCCTGCCCCCCCCCACCCCCAGTTCCAAAAGCAAATTGTCGGTAACCTCGGCCTGGTTTGTCCTGGTTGATTTGTAAGGTTGAGTCCAGGACCATCCACTTCCCTCTTCCCCCCCCCCCGCCCCCATGTGGAGATTATGCTTGCGATCCGATGCAAGCACGTGGTATTAGCAGTCCTTACATGGGTGATACAAGTACACAAACATAATCTCCAGTGGAAAACAGGTACACATAGACAGTACATTTGTACGTGTTGAAGAGTTATATCAAAAGGTTGCAGGTGCACTGAACAGTTATTAAATCCCAGCTCCACTGGGTGAGCTACGGTGGCAGCATACTGCCCCTTTTTGCCCGAGGTAATGGGCTACGCTGAGACAGGGTATCGCAACTAGTGCGTTGCCTCTGTTCTCAGAAAATAGTCGCCTTTGCGGCTTGTCTGCAGCCACTGAACAATTGCATAAATCACATAAAATCAGAAATCGCATTTATCATTAGTCATGTTAGTCACAGATCCATTAACCCTTTTAACTGTGCATTGTGATATTAACTCTTTTCACCAATCATCTCAATCATTTTAATCACAGTAATCATTTTAGCATCAAAATATTAACCCTTGTCATAAGTCACGTCATCATACAAATTACAGTAATCATTTTGACTCACTCTTGCCCTTACAAAAGTCTCTTTTTGGGGACCGCCAATGGTGTAAGGCCCCTTTAAGACTCCCGGGTACATTTCCCTTTTAAGACACCATTTTGTTTTTCCCACGAGGTTTCTACTGGGCGCCGCCATTTTAGGCACTCTGCTGGTGCCCGCCTCTCTGCTGCCACGGGGCTCGCCGCCATCTCTGAACGCACCGCACCGCATTGCCGCATTCTCCGAGCACCCCATGCAGCTGACCTTTTTGCCCGGGAGCTGCCTCACACACACACACATGTCCTCCGGAGCTGACCTCCTCACTGCCGCAGCCAATCCTGGGCGAGCCCCGCTCCTCGGAACACCGGCCCTCACCACGTCGCCGAGCGAGTCCCGCTCCCGGAACTGCCGATTCACCGCTCCTCCCGCTGCAAGCCCCGCGAACGGCCGCCACTGCCTGCGGGCCGACAGTGCCTGCTGGAGCAGCCCGTCAAAATCCTTCTCTCTTCTCCAGCTCGGTTGGCGCTGCTGCTGGTGGTTCCAGCGCCTCTTTCTCACTCTCAGACTTTGCAGGGGAGAGTCGATGGCCACCGCTGCTCTGCCCAACCCCACACACGCTCCGATCCCAAGGTGGAGGCCTGCTCTGTCTGTGAACACGGGGGACAGCGGTCTGTGGAGGAATGAAGTCTTCTCAGCTCCCAAGGACCTTCCCCATCCATCTCCTGCCGAGTAGCGAAGGCCCATCGTCTGCAATGATGCACAAAGGTAAGCCGTGCGTCTCGCCCCCGTGAGATACCTGCACATCCGCTCTGCCAAGGACAGGTATCAGTTCCTTGGTGTAGGTGCGCAGCTTAGCCGTGACCGGGACCAGCTCGGGTCGTGCAGCTGGGTTGATCCACAGTTTATCAAAAGTTTCCTGACTCATCAGCGACAGACCCGACCCCGTGTCCACTTCCATACTCACTGGGACTCCGTTAATCTTGACTTCCATAATCACTGAGGCCGAATCGTTGGTACACGTATACAGTCCAAACGCATGATCTTCTTCTACCTGGGGCTGGGAGGCCCGTCGAGCCAAACCGCAATGCTCCTCGCTGGACAGCAGATCATCTACCATCTCCTCAGCCACATGGTGAGTCGTGTTTCTTTTGCACATACGCTGAAGGTGGCCTTTCATGTGGCAGGTATTGCATGTATACTCCGCAAACCTCCATGGCTTCCTCCGCAGCACCAGCATGGTGCTACTCGATTAGCCCCCCTCGGCGGACTCTGAGTTCCCGGACCCTGAGGTCCGTGCTCTCTGCCCTGGGCAGAGCCATGTTCTGCAGTTTTATCCGTGATGGCCGCTATCCTGTGAATAGTACCTGCCGGGTTCAAGACCGTGTGGATCATCTGCTTGGTGCTGCAAGTCGAGGTCATAAATGCCCGGCTGATGCTGATGGCTTGCTGCAGACTGATTGTCGGTTCAGTAGATAGCAGTTTGTGAAGGAGACCCTCATGGCCAACCCCCATAACAAAGACGTCTCGCAACGCCTCGTTATGGTGTGTGCCAAAATAGCACGGCGCCGCGAGTCTCCTGATGTCCGCAGCATATTTGGTGACATCCTGGCCCTCAGGTCAGCAGTGGTGGTAGAATTTGTGCCTGGCCGTGAGGATGCTCTCCTTCGGTTTCAGTTGGTTACGAATGAGTTCAATCAGTTGCTCGCATGACTTGTCCTTGGCGCTCGCGGGTGCCAGCAAATCCCTGACGAGACAGTAAACCTCATCGCCACAACTGGACAGCAATATCGCCTTACGCTTCTCTATCAGTGCTTTCATGTTCCCCGTCAGGTCGTTTGCTATAAAATAGTACTCAAGCCTTTCCGTAAAGGCATCCCAGTCATTAACCTCTGTGAAATCCTTTAGCATGCCCAAAGTAGCCATGGTTGTGTGAAGCGCTCGTCCGTGTCCTCGTCGCCAATTTGTGATGTATGTAATACTCAAATCACTGACTCCACACAGTCTGGTGTTGTAGTAATTGCTGAACCTTGGTCCTTTATTGTGTAACTCCAGAGTGCCCCTCAGGTGTGGTGGGCAGCCTTTTATACTCTGTCTCGCAGGTACTTTCGGGTTTCCCACCACAGTGCCCCTTGTGGCGCACCATTGTAACTATACATTTAATGTACATGGACAATACATAACACCCTCAAAGCCTCCCTGATAAAATGCAACATCCCCACTGATACCTGGGAGTCCCTGGGCAAAGACCGCCCTAAGTGGAGGAAGTGCATCCAGGAGGGCGCTGAGCACCTCGAGTCTCGTCGCCGAGAGCGTGCAGAAACCAAGCGCAGGCAGCGTAAGGAGCGTGCGGCAAACCAGTCCCACCCTCCCCTTCCCTCAACCACTGTCTATCCCACCTGTGACAGAGACTGTAATTCCCGTATTGGACTGTTCAGTCACCTAAGAACTCACTTTTAGAGTGGAAGCAAGTCTTCCTCGATTCCGAGGGACCCTATGATGATATAACACAGAGTAACACAAGGCAAAGGGCCCATTTTAAAGGCTTGTTACTTGGATTTCTGCTTTGCACTGTGCTGCAGTTCACTTAAAGAGAAGTTCACTCAGAGAAGGTTCACTCGGTTGATTCCGTTGAATTATGAGGAAAGGTTGAGGAGATTGGGCCTCAACTCTTTGGAATTCAGAAGAATGAGAGGTGAATACAAGATAAGAATATAAGATTATGAGGGGGCTTGACAAGGTGGATGCAGAGAGGATGTTTCCACTGATGGGGGAGACTAGAACTAGGGGGCATAATCTTAGAATAAGGGGCCGCCCATTTAAAACTGAGATGAGGAGAAATTTCTTCTCTCAGAGGGTTGTAAATCTGTGGAATTTGCTGCCTCAGAGAGCTGTGGAGGCTGGGTCATTGAATAAATTTAAGACAGAAATAGACAGATTCTTGGTACATCAGTCATTGAAAGTTGGCATGCAGGCACAGCATGCAGTGAAAAAGGCAAATGGTATGCTGGCCTTCATAACGAAAGGATTTGAGTATAGAAGCAGCGAGGTCTTACTGCAGTTGTACAGGGCCTTGGTGAGGCCTCACCTGGAATATTGTGTACAGTTTTGGTCTCCTAATCTGAGGAAGGACATTCTTGCTATTGAGGGAGTGCAGCGAAGGTTCACCAGACTGATTCCAGGGATGGCAGGACTGACATATGAGGAGAGACTGGATCGACTGGGCCTGTATTCACTGGAGTTTAGAAGGATGAGAGGGGATCTCATAGAAACATATAAAATTCGGATGGGACTGGACAGGTTAGATGCAGGAAGAATGTTCCCGATGTTGGGGAAGTCCACAACCAGGGGACACAGTCCAAGGATAAGGGGTAAGCCATTTAGGACCGAGATGAGGAAAAACTTCTTCACACAGACTGTTGTTAACCTGTGGAATTCCCTGCCGCAGAGAGTTGTTGATGCCAGTTCATTGGATATATTCAAGAGAGAGTTAGATATGGCCCTTACGGCTAAAGGGATCAAGGGGTATGGAGAGAAAGCAGGAAAGGGGTACTGAGGGAATGATCAGCCATGATCTTATTGAATGGTGGTGCGGGCTCGAAGGGCCGAATGGCCTACTCCTGCACCTATTTTCTATGTTTCTATGTTTCTATGTTAACCACTAAGGGAGTAAAGGGTTATGGGGAGCGGGCAGGGAATTGGAGCTGAGTCCATGATCATATCAGTCATGATCGTATTAAATGGCGGAGCAGGCTCGAGGGGCTACTCCTGCTCCTATTTCTTATTTTCGTGTGTTCTATAGGGCATGGAATTTTACCGACTTGTACAAATAAATCCAAATGATTGCCTGCATCTCTGATGGGGCCATGTAACTCTCCGCCTGTCTCTCTTGAACTCAGTCAGTCGTGGCTCTCGTGCTCGCTGGCCTTCTGATAGCCTGAATGCAGCTGAATGGGCCATTCACAACAAACACAAGAAATAGGAGCAGGAGTCAGCCATTCGGCCCCTCGATCCTGCTCTTCCATTCAATAAGATCATGACTGATCTGATCATGGACTCAGCTCCACTTCCCCGCCCGCTCCCCATAACCCTTTACTCCCTTATCGCTCAAAAATCTGTCTATCTCCGCCTTAAATATATTCAATGACCCAGCCTCCACAGCTCTCTGGGGCAGAGAATTCCACAGATTTACAACCCTCAGAGAGAAGAAATTCCTCCTCATCTCAGTTTTAAATGGACAGCCCCTTATTCTAAGACATAGTCCCCTAGTTTTAGTTTCCCCTATGAGTGGAAATATCCTCCCTGCATCCACCTTGTCGAGCCCCCTCATTACCATACCATCATCATCATCATAGGCAGTCCCTCGAAGCGAGGATGACTTGCTTCCACGCCAAAAAAGGGATGAGTTCACAGATGTTCCAATGAAGGACCCAATATTCCAGATCCCGAACTACATCCTAAAGGGTGGAAGATGTCTGTGCGTGGATTTTTTTAACGTGGGGTGACCGTTGCACACCAGCCACCAACCGGGCCTGACAGAGCTAGGCCTTGGTCCAGTGGCAAGGGTTACCCAGGACGACTGGAGACCAGCTCTGTGCACGGACCGAGTGCGCTCACATATCGCAGTGTGGGCTGGGCCCGTGCTGCCCCTGGGTCCCGATCACATCGCTCCTGCTGTACCTGGCCACGCTCCAATCACCGACCTGGACCTTGCTGACGTCACTCTTTGCTGCCATCGCTCTCCTGCACCAGCTCACGCTGCTCCCTGGAGTGGAACACTGCCACGCTGCTCCCTTATATGTTGCAATAAGATCGCCTCTCATTCTTCTGAACTCCAATGAGCAGAGGCCCAACCTACTCAATCTATCTGCATAACTCAACCCTCTCATCTCCGGAATCAACCGAGTGAACCTTCTCTGAACAGCCTCCAATGCAAGTATATCCCTCCTTAAATACGGAGACCAAAACTGTACGCAGTACTCCAGGTGTGGCCTCACCAATACTCTGTACAGTTGTAGCAGGACTTCTCTGCTTTTATACTCTATCCCCCTTGCAATAAAGGCCAACATTCCAATTGCCTTCCTGATCACTTGCTGTACCTGCATACTCACTTTTTGTGTTTCATACACAAGGACCCCCAGGTCCCTCTGTACTGCAGCACTTTGCAATTTTTCTCCATTTAAATTAAAATGTGGTTTTCTATTGAACCGCTGGCCATAGGGGTCATTCACCCTATGGATCCCCTCAGCCAATCAGCGCTATGGTGGGCCACCAGGGTGTGAGCAGCCCTTGGCCGCCCGTCAGTCTGTGCCCATCAGCTGAAGCCCTGGCACTCGCCCACTGTCTCGGTGCCGCTGACATGTTACACCACTACGGACGGAGGGCATGGGCCTGGTCCGCTGGCCCTGGTCATGGAGTGAGGCTTGCAGGTTGCGGGCTCACTGGACATGCTCTCAGCGGATTGGCGGTGGCTACAGCCTGCAGCGCTCTGCAACTCCCGTCTCTTCCTCTGCCGGCTTTTGAAGCAGAATATCTACATCGTTGGAATTGCTGGGGCAAGCGAGCGCAGAGTACCGAAGACAGGACAGAGAGACAGAACGAGACACACGCACTGAGAGACAGTGGGGGCAAAATTCGGTGGCACACCATTTGGGGCGTTAACTTTTAAAAGTTTCAAAAGTTAGTGCCAGGCGCAAACGATTCTGAACTTCACCTAAATTGGGCTCGAGCGCACCAGGAGGGAGGAGGGCAGTAAATGAGGTGCTCGTGACCTCAGTGGGGCGCTACAGGGGTGCTAATTACACAGAGCTACCTTATTTCAGGGGAGTTGTATTCAGCAATCATCCTTCACACCGGCTCAATCCAGCTCTTAAAGGGGAGGTAAGTTCCAGCTTCAGCTGCTCATTTTCAGCATTTGCTGCACTTGAGTCACAACCCTGAGCAACCGAGAGAGCTTTGGGGGATGGCTGGTGAGAATCCTGCTGCAAGGGATAGTGCCACGGACTTCAACATGTGGCACTGGAAACATTGGTGGGGGCAGTGGAGAGGAGGAGGGAATTGCTGTTCCCTGCATCTGGAAGGAGGCCATTGTCACAGGTCTTCAGGGCGGTGTGGAGAGATGTGGCCGGGGAGGTGTCAGCCAGCACTGTGGTAGACTGACCCCTCACACAGTGCCACATGAAATTAAACCCGCGCAGTCGGGTGGTCAAGGGGAGTACATGCTTTCACACCTCCAACATACCAGTCTCTGAACGTGTCTGTGCACACTGCGCAAAGCACCACTCCCCCATCACTACCCCACCCCTCCCCCACACTTCCCCCATCACTACCCCACCACTCCCCCACCACTCCCCCACCCCTCCCCCACCACTCCCCCACCCCTCCCCCACCCCTCCCCCACCACTCCCCCAGCACTCCCCCACCACTCCCCCACCCCTCCCCCACCCTTCCCCACCACTCCCCCACCCCTCCCCCACCTCTCCCCCACCACTCCCCCATCACTCCCCCACCCCTCCCCCTTCACTCCCCCACCACTCCCCCACCTCTCCCCCACCCCTCCCCCACCCCTCCCCCTTCACTCCCCCATCCCTCCCCCACCACTCCCCCACCCCTCCCCCACCACTCCCCACCCCTCCCCCTTCACTCCCCCTTCACTCCCCCACCTCTCCCCCACCACTCCCCCATCACTCCCCCACCCCTCCCCCTTCACTCCCCCTTCACTCCCCCACCTCTCCCCCAGCACTCCCCCATCACTACCCCATCACTCGCCCATCACTCCCCCATCACTCCCCCTTCACTCCCCCATCACTCCCCCACCCCTCCCCCACCACTCCCCCACCACTCCCCCACCACTCCCCCACTCCTCCCCTTCACTCCCCCACCTCTCCCCCACCACTCCCCCACCCCTCCCCCACCCCTCCCCCTTCACTCACCCACCTCTCCCCCACCACTCCCCCACCTCTCTCCCACCCCTCCCTCACCCCTCCCCCTTCACTCCCCCACCCCTCCCCCACCACTCCCCCACCCCTCCCCCTTCACTCCCCCAACTCTCCCCCACCACTCCCCCATCACTCCCCCACCCCTCCCCCTTCACTCCCCCACCACTCTCCCACCTCTCCCCCACCCCTCCCCCTTCACTCCCCCACCCCTCCCTCCTCCACCACTCCCCCACCCCTCCCCCACCACTCCCCACCCCTCCCCCTTCACTCCCCCTTCACTCCCCCACCACTCCCCCATCACTCCCCCACCCCTCCCCCACCACTCCCCACCCCTCCCCCTTCACTCCCCCTTCACTCCCCCACCACTCCCCCATCACTCCCCCGCCCCACCCCCGCCCCTCCCCCACCACCCCTCCCCGCCCCTCCCCCACCACTCCCCCATCACCCCCACCCCTTCCCCACAATTCCCCCGCCCCTTCCCCACCCCTCCCCATCAATCCCCCTTCACTCCCCCACCCCTCCCCCTTCACTCGCCCACCCCTCCCCCATCACTCCCCCATCACTACCCCTTCACTCCCCCACCACTCCCCCACCCCTCCCCCACCCCTCCCCTGCCACTCCCCCACCCCTCCCCCAGCACTCCCCCTTCACCCCCCCACCCCTCCCCCACAACTTCCCCGCCCCTCCCCCACCACTTCCCCATCAAACCAGAAGGCTTTGCCACTTTCCTGCTCCAGGTACTGTCTGCCTTCCTTGCTCCATTCCTGACCCCCTGCCCTCATCTTAATCCGAGTCTTGTGCCATTTATGCTTTCCGATAACCAGCCAGCAGCTGTGCAGCCTGTACCTGAGCCCCCCCCCCCCGCCCAGCATAGTCAGGAGGAGGAGGACACAAGCACTGCGTCTCTCCCACAGGCACCAGCTCAGAGACTGGCACGACGTGTTAGAGATTTGTATCGTAGAGGGGTCTGCATTGGCTGATGCACCAGGGCCTAGCATGGTCAAGGGGAAAGGGAACCTTGGGGGCCAGCTCCCCAGAGGGAGAGTTCTGCTGCACACGACTCAGATGAGGACCTCGATGGGGAGGCATTCACACAAAAAGGTGCTGGCCATGCACTCCGACAGGATCAGTGCAATGGCAAGGGTGCGCGAGAGCCTCTCGGCCATGGTAAGGAGCGTGGAGGAGTCCGACTCCCACATTGCACAGAGCTCTGCGCACACTATGGGAGCTCAGCATTGCCGGTCTGCAGATGATGGTGGGCTCCCAGAGAGGCCGTGTGGACCCAGACCTCATGACGTGTGTCATGGGCGATGTAGCACAGGCGGAAACAACGCAATGTCTTAGTGCTGTAACGCAGTCTATGCTTGGTGCCATGGCGTCTCAGACTGCTCTCACGTACTCTCAGCTGGACGCCATGCAAGCTCTGACTGCTGCCATCGCCGCTGGGTCCACCACAGACCACCGGGGATCTCACCGGTTCCGCCAGGCCACTGTTACGTATGTAAACATTGTAACTGTGTAAGACTTGCCACCAGAGGGCGCAACTGTTGGAGGCCCAAGGGTCACCGGCACACCACGTGCAAGGGAGTATAAAAGGTTGTCTGCCAGGCTGCTTAGGCACTCTGGAGTTGTATTGAAGAGACTAAGGTCACCTCGGTTTTAGCTCACAGTACTCAGTCTTGTGGAGTTCTTCCATACGCAACAGCCACCAATCCATGCTCCAGCCGATCGATGGGAGACGCTGAGGTGCTGCCCCGGGGAGTGGCAGTGGGTCAGTGGAGCAGGAACACGGTGTCCTCTCTCAGGATGGCAGCATTCCTGATCCCACCACTGCCACTCCGCCATTGCACTTGTCACTGGCGGTCACCCAGCCAGCCCACACTGCTGCTGCCGCCCTGCGAGGTGGTGCAGCCTGCAGCCGGGCCTTCCAGGCCCAGAGCTAGTCGAGGGCGTCCTGTAAGGCCATCTGTATCTCTGGCTCTGACACAGCAGGCTTCCAGCAGCCCTGCTCCAGTCACAGGGGACACACTGCGGAGCAGCACTGCAGTAGTTAAACCAAAGCGGGGATATAAGGATATGCACAAGGGTGATTTAAAAATACATTTGCTCTTTACGATTCTGTTAATTGCTTTTACTTAAATTTAATTGGAATGTTTGATCTTTGTTGGTGTCTCGCATTTCAGTTTTGGGACTTTGGTCTAGAAGGGGAAATGGATGTGGTGATGGGGACGTCCAGAGACTGGATATGGGAGGGAAATCACTCGTGGTACCGAACTCTGATGGAACGGTCGAGGAACGCCCTCGCAGAGTCGCGATTGTTTGTCCTGCCTCCTCCTCGCTGGTGCTTGTCTCATCCTCCTCCTCCCTACCCTCCCTCCTCCTCACCCTCCTCATCCTCATCATCTTCCTCCTCCTCCCCCTCCCCTCTCCTCTCCCGCCTCCTCACCTCCTCATCCTCCTCGTCTCATCCTCCTCCTCCTCCTCACTCTCCTCCCTCCTCCTCCCCCTCCTCACCCTCCTCATCCTCCTCCCCCTCCTCACCCTCCTCCTCCTCCCCTCCTCACCCTCCTCATCCTCCTCCTCCTCACCCTCCTCTTCCGCCTCCTCATCCTCCTCGTCCTCATCCTCCTCCTCCTCCTCCCCCTCCTCACCCTCCTCATCCTCCTCCTCCTCATCCTCCTCGTCCTCATCCTCCTCCTCTCCTCCTCTCCTCCTCCTCCTCCCCTCCTCACCCTCCCCTCCTCCTCCCCTCCTCACCCTCCTCCTCCTCCCCTCCTACACCCTCCTCATCCTCCTCCTCTCCCTCCTCCTCCTCCCCCTCCCTCACCCTCCTCCTCCTCCTCCCCCCCCCCCCATCATCTCCTCACTCCCCTCCTCACCAACCTCCTCCTCCTCCCCCTCCTCACCCTCCTTCATCCTCCTCCCCTCCTCAAACTCCT